>NW_010360246.1:0-32772 GCF_000414095.1 Morus notabilis | reverse complement strand
CAAATATTATATCCTACTGGGCCTTTCGCTCACGTTTTATGTTTTAAATGTTAAACCCCTCCCAGGAGACTCGAGGAGCGGTGCAGGGTAGCTGGAGTTGCTACGGTTGGATCAAGTGAGGATTGAGTTTATCCTCTTGAACAAATGTAAGGAATTTGAGAAATTATGTAAACTTATATAATATTTGGATTTACTAGACTGTGGTTGATGTCTGTTGTAATGATTAATTACATGAGCATGTATGTATGATACTGTATGTCCTGTGGGGTGGAGCCCTGTGTGTCAGAGGCTCCTGAATTATGTAATTCATTTATATTTTAATGCAGTTAAGTGTGGGGCCCGGTCTGGGAATCTGCTTTATTAATCCCTAATCGAGCTCCACGTCACCCACCCCGTTTGGGGGGCGTGACAAATTGTGCAATGATACATCATATTCAAGTGCTTATAGAGTAATCCTTGATTGTGTATATATTGAGAACAATATAAAAAATGTCAGGATCTTAAAAGCATAAAATTTAGAGGACGTTTGGTTAATGGATTCAGAATCATTCTCAATTTACATGTGTTTTTTGTGAGAGAAAATACTGTAGCGAGTCACGAACCATGATTTGAACCATGACACGAATCCTTCAACCAAATGCACCAGATGTTCACCAATTGCTCAATAGAGCCAAACATCTTTTAATATATAAAATCGTCCCCCCTCCCTTATTCTCATTTTAATCCCTATATTTTATTTTATTATTAGTTTAGTCCCTTTTATACTCCTTTTTTCAACTCTTTTTTTTTTTGCTTCTCTTTCTTTCATTTGTTTTTTTTGTTCCTCTTCCTTGTTTACTTGCTTTTTTAGTCATTTATTTTTGTTTTGTCTCTCACCCTTAATCTTATCATTTTAGTCATTTATTTTTTTTTACTTTTCTTCTTTTTCTTACTTTTATTTGTTTTTAGGCCCCCTTCCTTTTTTATTTGCCTCTTTAATTCCTTATTTTTGTTTTTTCTTTCACAATTATTTAATCTTATTATCATTTTCGTCTCTCATTTTTGCTTTTTTTTTGTTGTTTTTTTGCTTTTGTTCCTTTTTTTTTTGGGTCCTCCTTCTTTTTTATTTGCTTATATGGGCTCTCATTTTTGTTCTCTCTCACTCTTTGATTTTTTTATCATTTTTTTTTGTAACTTTACACTTTTTTTTTTCTTTTGCTTTTCTTCCCTTTGTCTTTTTCGATCCTCCTTTCCTTTTTTATTTGCTTCTTTAGTCCCTTATTTTTATTTTTTCTCTCATTTAATTTTATCATTTTTTCCCAATATACATTCTTGTTCATATCTTCATTTGCATTTTTTAAAGTTTCTCTGTAGTGTAGTCTTTTTTTTATGCACTTTTGTTAAAATGTTTTTTCACCCTCATATTCCCATTGAAATATAGTTTTTCAAAAGAGTCCCTACTAAATTTTTTCGCCGTACAATTCTTATTATTTTAAATATTATTCTTAACTAACAACTAATTAAGATCTCTACTATTACTAAAAGAAACATAAGTAATAAAACAATAATTAAAACTTAATACATGATAGAATCTACATAATTACCTCGATGTTGGCCTCAACTATTATTATAATAATATTATGAATACATTAAACCAGATCACAATATAATGCATTCTTTGATAAGAATCATGAGATCTGTTTATAAAAAAACTATTATTATATTAATATGTGATTAATTGTGGATGAATCGAGTGGTTGACGGACTCAAAATATACTATATAATATGTTAAAGCAAAATATATGCTTACTCGTAACTGATGTTGTATTATTGCAGAGACGATGATCCAGTCTCCTAACACTAGGAGTGTTTCTCGACGGTTGCCAATCCATAAGCTCAACTCCCACAACTTAGAAAAGGTTGGTTAGCTTGGTGATATGAAGATGAACAACAAGGTAACTATTGAACCGATAATGGCAATTGAGAATCTTTAAAAAGGAAACAAGGATGTCTCACACATTTAATTTATGCATCGTTCACTTCATAGATTTGAGTTTTCAATTCGAATTGAGATGTGACATTTTCAGAGAGCTTTTTACTGTAATAAAAACAGTTAAATGTGACATTTTCTGAGAACTTTTTATTGTAAAAACTTAAAATTATAAATTCGAATCGGTGAAACGAACGAAGCTCTTTTATCTTAGGGCTATAACAAGGGATTAAATCTCAAAACTCTCCCTGACCCCACTTCTTATTATTTACTCTCTTTGTAATCATTCTAAAAGATTGATATATTCTACACTACAAAAAAAAAACAAAAAAACAAACAAACGCCCTAGTAGGCGTATAGCCTCCCATTAGAGGTGAAATAATCTCAAATCTCGTGTTATTTATTTCACTGTATTTTGATTTTATTCTTTTTGTGAGTACTGTATGTTTATTTTGTCATTGTTTATTTTATCGATTTAAATTTTTAATTCTAATTTTATTACAGTTAAGAGTTCTTATAAAAAGTTACATATATTATTTTTTTTATTACAGTGAAAAGCTCTCATATAAAATTATATCTCAATTCAAATTAAAAACTTAAATCTGTGAACTGAACGAGGTCTTTATTGTTCACCATGAAAGCAAATGAGATGGCCGGAGTCAGGAGACCACCCTCGACTCTCGAGAGTGTCGATGGGTTCCTGAATTTGAAATTTGTTCTCCGAGCTTGTTGGACGGTGGGATGGTAAATTGGTGAATGTTGTTGTTTTTTTTTTTTTTTTTTTTTTTTTTTTTTTTTTTTTTTTTTTTGCGCTAATATGGTGAATGTTGGTTTGGAACGTTGTTATTGGCATGCTTAACTTTTGGCGACTGAAATCCTTCAGAAATTCCAACTGTACTGTAGCGGAGTGATTCTTATGGCAGCGGCGGCCGATGCTGCAGTCTTTCGGTGATGGCAGTGGTGGCAGGTAGGGTTTTTGTGCCTTTACTTAGGTGGTGCTTAGACCACACGCGTCTCTTGAGTTTTACTTTTTTTTTTATTGAATTCTTTTGTTGGTCGTTTTGTGTCAGAGATTATATATTAGCAGTGCTTGGAATTTTTCTTTCTTTTTTTATCTATGTTGTGGTTTGTAATAACATTGTTTTTACTTCGATTTGGTGGTGTTCTTGTCTTGTTTTCTATTGTCAGGTCATGTTTTCAGCCCGTTTAATTTGTTAATTAGTGGCGTTTTATGTGGCGTTAGTGTTATGGGCTTTTAATTTTGATCCATTAAATGTTTTCATCGATTATACTTGTTTTATTAAAAAATCATGTGTGTACTTATTTAGATTTATTCTTTTATAATTTAATATACATTTATTTTTTTAGCATTTCATTCGAATTTGTAGGTTAAATTAATTATTTATCAAGGTCTTGTCTTCTTGTAGTTTGAGACCATATGGGTCAATATTTTTTTAAACGGAAAATTTCATTAATAATTAATAAATTACATAAATAGTCACAAACCTATAAGAGAATTCGACCTTGGATAGGCTAAATCTACTTGTGAAGATGGATGAAGCGCAAGGTGAAAATAAGCGTCGAGACTTAATATGAAAATACCCGCTCGATACAAATAAAATTGAGTGCAATCAAAATTCATTAACAAGAATTATTATGACCTCATTCACTTTGTGAATTCGAGTTTTTAATTCGAGTTGAGATGTGATATTTTCTGAGAACTTTTCACTGTAGCAAAAAAGTTAGATGTGACATTTTTTGAGAGCTTTTTACTGTAGAAACTTAAAACTGAAAACTCAAATCGATGAAATGAACGAGGCCTATATTTAATGGATAAAACCAATCGACCGAGACAAAACTACCAAGACAAAACCTCTAATACTAGAGACACAAATGACACGACTTAAAAACAAATTTAGATATAAATAAACACACACTATTAATAATTAATTCAGACGTGTGAGACCATAATAAAATCGGAAAGTGGGAAATCATCTTCGTTAATTTGAAATATATTTTTCCTTTTCAGAAGAAAAAAAAAGAAAAAGAACAGGCAAATAACGTGTTGTCCAAAATCCCAGTTGCCACGCGTGAACCGAGTACGATCTCGCAGGTTGGTGTTATTAAGAGGATTTCTTACATAATTAAACGGATAAAACCAACGCATTAGTTGCTAATTATAAAAAAGAGGTCAAATTCCTTTTCAATTTACTGTTAAACGGTCAATTTGGTCCCCCCGTCCTCAACAAACCCCAGCAAAAAACACAAAAGAGAAGCAAAAAAAAGAAGAAAAAAACATTCGTACGAGAATTTAAATTAAAATAATTTAAATTATAATTATAATTTATAATTTTAAATTTAAATTATAATTTTAAAATTATAATTTAAAATCATCTTTATAAATTAAATATTAATTTTAAATTATAATTTAAATTATTGTAAATAAACACTAATTCTAAATCAAAATTCAGAATTATACTTATGAAGACATCTAACAAACGCCCTAAGCGATTTTTGAAAAATGAAAAGATTAATCTTAATCCATCTCATTAATCTCTTTTCCCCTTCACTCTGTAATTGTAATTAGGGCCTTAAAAAGTCTTCCTTTCCATTTTCTCTCTCTTCTTCAATCGGCGTTTCCATTTCGCCGGTTGTTGCAGAGAAACGAAACGAAACGAAACGGTGTTGTTTCCAATGGAGATCGCCAAAACCGCAGAGGACGACGACGTCATTACTCTCGCGCAGTTGTCCAAGTCGCCGCCGAAGAAGGCTCGGCCGATCAAGCCTTCTTCTTCTACTTCCTCACCGGTCTTCTTCTCTCTCTCTGTCTCTATATATGTATGTATGTATATAGATATGTATTGGCCTTGTATTTACTTTCTCAAGTTGAGGTTTGCGTATTTTCTAAGCGGTTTTTGTTCGTTCCTGTCAATTTGGAGCTGAAATTTTGTATTTTTTCTCTCATTAATCTTCAGGCGAAAACGAAGAATTCGAAGGAGAGAGAGAAAAGTATTTCCACTACTAGTGTCAAGAAACGGAATTCCGATGTCCAAATTAAGTTTGTAAGATTATCTTTCCGACGTTTCATTGTTGAAAACCTTGCTATGGCTAGTTGTTGATTTGCAATCCAGGACGTATTTTAAACAATGTTATAATCAATTGTGATTGTTTTGTATGGTTTAGCTATTAAATTTTTCCTAGCTAGAAGAAGCAGATGAAGAGTGATCACGTAATGCATTGAGTTAATTCGCGTTTTAATTCATAATTTACATTGATATATTCAACTTCAGTTCTATTTTTGTTTTAGGTTTGAGTAATTTTGTTTTGTCTTAAAATATTTTGAGTTTTTGTGAAGGATTCGGATATGAAATTGCGTCTTCTTTATCGTCCTTAATGAATGAAAAATTGCTGATAAATGCTTGTGCAGGTTGTATCTGGCCGTTCAGGAAGTCCGATGAGGTCGGTGGAATATCTCTGATGTTATTCGCGTCGTATTTTTCATGTTTTAATTTTACTTGTTTGTATTGCATAGTTACTCATGATGGTTATGTCTTTGTGAATTCTTAAAGTTGTAAACCAAGTATGGTTGCAACTGATGGCTCGTGTTCATCTGGTCAAGCCAAGTCATCTGCGGTGATTCGAGCACAGGAGGTTCGATCAAATCTAGAACCTGAATTTCCTAGTTTTGTTAAGTCTCTGGTCAGATCACATGTAGCTAGCTGCTTCTGGATGGTAAGTGCTATTAGAGTTGGATAAGTCTAATATGAAGCTGAGTTTGTGATGTGAGAAGCAAACACATGTTACAACATTGTTGGTGATATGACAGGGGCTTCCTGGGCTGTTCTGCAAGTCACATTTACCGGATAAAGATACCACGGTCACTTTGGAAGATGAGAATGGAAAACAATATGGGATAAAATACATTGCATATAAGACAGGGTTGAGTGCTGGTTGGAGACAGTTCGCTGTTGCACACAAATTACTTGAGGGAGATGTTTTGGTCTTCCAATTAGTTGAACCTACCAAATTTAAGGTCAGTTGTCTTTCGCGTTTATGTTGACTCTTTTTCTTATCATTTCTAATGGAGAATTAGACAATATAGAGAGAAAGCAGCAAGTCTGTTGTATATAAGTAAATTACTTCATCACTATCTTACATTCTAAATTGGTGAAAAAGGAAGTCATGCATATTGGGTTTATCTTCAGGATTTGCAGCTTCAATAGAAACTATGTATATTAATCTACATCTAGCTTTAATAAAATGTCGGTTTTTCCTCTGTCCATAACTAGGAACCATTCTGATTAACTCCAAGTTTATTCCATTATGTTATGTTGTGAAAGCTGATTTGCTTGTATGAAAGGATTCTGATAACAAGAAAGCGAATGAACAATGCATTTTGAAAGAGGGAGAGAAGATTACAAGTTTGTCTGTTCTTTTTGTGTTGAACTCGAGGGCCATTCTAGGGCCAGAAACAGTCTAATGACATCTCTTCTCTGTGTTGAAGGTTTATATTATAAGAGCAAATGACTTAACTGAAGTGGATGGAGCTCTTGGCCTCTTAAATTTGGATTCTTACACGAAACATAATGATTCTGGTAATTTTTTGGCTCCTCTATTTGGCACTTTCTAGTACATTATGTGTTCATAGAACTATAGAAGGTTCATTGATGTTCCTTCTATGATACTTGGATGTTGATACCAGATAAAGATAACGCCCAAACGGAGGCGGTTGCAAGTTCTAATAGTAGGAAGAAACGTCCAAAGTCTCTTCCTTTATCAGTTGTTCAGAAGAAGAAAAGGAAGCCTGGTTTGCCAAGATCAGTTCCTAAGCCAGCCGAACAATCTGAAAACAATAGCGAGGAGGGTGCTTCAGAAGTTTTGGAAGGTTCTAAGTCATCAGGAGCGGCAATCCAATTCCAGGACGTCAAAACTTTTGAGAATTTTAGCATTCAAGTAGATGGATTGCTCTTAGATTCTGAGGTCCCTGAGGATATAAGGAAAACATACTATAAGCTCTGTTGCAGTCAGAATGCTTTCCTTCATGACGATGTTATCAAGGGGATGAACAAGAAGTTGATTGTTGGGACTATCACTGAGACTGTACATATCGCCAATGCGATAAAAGTTTGCACTCTTACCACCTCTCGTGATGATTTTTCAGCTTGGGATAAGTCTCTAAAAGCCTTTGAGCTTTTGGGCATGAATGTCGGGTTTTTACGTGCTCGGCTGTCTCAGCTAGCTGGCCTTGCATACAAATCTGAAGTCTCCATAGACACAAGGAGATACGTTGAATCTAGAGCAGAACGAGCTCGAGCTGAAACCGGAATGAAAGATATCGAGACAAAGCTTGCGGAATTGAAAGATGCATTTGATAAATTTGATGCTACTGTTCAGTGTCTCGGCTCCCAAGCCGAAAGCTATGAGCACAAGTTCCAGCAAGAGGTTATTGCTGATCTCTGGTGATATTGTTCTTTTCCATTTACCAAATATGCGCATACTTCCTTGCTGGTAATGCCTGCTCTAATGTATTATTTTCTCACTTCGTATATACACATATATATATTATATGTATGTATATGTATATGTATATGTATATGTAGATGTATCTGTATAAAACAAGAAGACTACTTTTGCTTTTTGCAAACAATGTTACTTAATTTTGGAATCGACTTGGGGAGTGGTAACTTTTCCTGGCCTTGATACTTGGCATAATGTACTGTTGTTTTCATATCTCATATCTTTTAGTAAACAGAAGTGCTTGCCAAACTCGATGAATTTCCCTCATTATAAAAAGGATTTTTAATCCTTTGCTATTTCCCTCGAACCGCAGCTCTTTAGGATTTGAGCAAGATTTGATTTGGCTAGTCATATCTTTTTTTTTTGTTTTTGTTTTTGTTTTTTTAAATTTTTGCTTCAAGTCATTTTTGCAGTCAACAAGTACTACAAATCAGTACAAAACCACAGAAAATTTTATCTTGTGCACGGAAATGTACTATATGGTCAGTAAATAGCAGCTTTGAAAGTTGTAAACGGGGTAGGTGGCATCATGGCATATGCTTTAAGAAAAGAAAACATCCAAAGCCTTTGACCATCAGATATGCCTTATCTTTTGATACTCTTTGACCAAACATAACAAGTTACCCTTGCATTTCATATGCCCACAAGCACAGATCTACCTTGAGATCCGGACAATTTTTCTACCTCTCTAATACCTTCAACACAACCATGGCTTAGCTGTCACATTTATGGCTCACTTACCTCTTGCACCATCCATACTCATATTTGATACTTTCAAATTTGAAGCTTTTTTTTTTTTTTCTTTTTTCTCTCTTTTGGGTGTAATTAATCTCTCAATTGGAGAACAATTTATCATTATATTAATGTAAAAAACGTCTTCAAATTATTTAAGCTGTAGAAGTTGATTCTGTTGCACACTCTTTCTTTCTTTTTTGAAGTCAAATGGCCGTTAAAGAGAGCTTTTTAGCCATCACAATGGGGCACATGAACGTTTAGATCCACAATCCATAGAAAATTATCGAAAACCAGATCCAAATCACGAAACGTAATCTTGTTTGACACAATAGAAAATTAAAGACTGAATAAGCAAAAACAAGTTAAAAGCAAAGAAAAAAAATAAGAACAGAAAAAACAATAACTTAATTAACATTGAATAAAAGGTACTTCAACTTCAAACATTTTGTACAGTGAACAGCAAAAAAAAACCAGTTGCTTCTCAGATATTAAAACAAAATCAGAACAGTGAGATTAGACTGACTCCGAGTACCAAAATACAAAGATCAATAAATAACCAGTAAGTTAATAATTAAGACTAATAAATAAAGACTGACCCTAACACATTTGACAACCTCTAATAAATTTCACCGAAAAACCCCACAAAATAAAGAAATCCACCGTCACCTTAATTCCTCTTCAAAAAAAGGAAAAGAAAATTAAACTCCCAAAAATATAATTATACATCTCTCTTGATCAATAATACCACTATATTCCAATCTCCACGTCGTCTCTGCAAGCACTAGAACCTCCTTCATTCAACAACTCCTACCAAAAAATAAAAAAAATTAAAATTAAATTAAAATTAAAATTAAAAACCAAACCAACTTCAAGATTAACTTTAAGCTCTACAAACCGAATAAAAAAAAATAAAATTATAATAATTTCTCTAACCTGTGAGTTCTTGCTAAAATACGCCTCCTGATCATGCAATACCAAACCGGACCTCCTTCCGTCGCCCGGCCCACCATGAGCCTCACTCTTCTCAGCCTTCTTGGAGTTGGACCCAATGTGGGCCCTCTTCAACCCCAGAAGCGACTTCCACCTCGTCGTCCCTTTCGGAGGCCGGAAGGTGACGTCATCGTCGTCAACGGCGAGGAGCTCCTCTCTGAGGGTGGTGATCCTATGCGACGACGAGGAAGACGACGTCGTATTGTCCTTGAAGGGCAACAACCTTCCCTTGAAGAAGAGCTCGTCGGCGCCGCTCATGGCGGAGTGGTTGGAGGTGACGGAGAATTCGAAATCCGATGAGACCGGAGGATCCGATCTCAGCGAGCTCCTGATCATCTCTTGCCGGAGAGCTTGTTGGGCGTCGACGAAGTCATTGGAGAAGGAGATTCTGGGGCTCACAGCAGCGAAGTGGGGGTGGTGGTGGTGCTTGTGGTGGTGGTGATTAGTTTTGTGCTCGGAGTTGTACATGTCTAAGCATGCCATGGGCTAGTTCAGAACAACATAAGGAAAAGAGAAAAAGATAGGGCGAGAGAGAACTTGTGTTTTGTGGAAGAAAACTGTAAAACCCTAATTTATTATATGGTTGGTTCTAGTAGTAGTAGCAGCAGTACTGTTGGCACAACCATTCAGTAGCTGTTGGTATTTATATCTCATAGGTAGACGATCCTTTTCAGAGTGTTTACATATATATATATATATATCATATATACATAAATTTATACACAGATTGTCATGAAAAATATATATGAGTTTAGATATGTTGTCTTATTCTCCTCTTTAATTACCTATTTATCCGGTGAATTTTTAACATTTCTTTTAGTTGTTTAAGCATTTTAATTATTTAGTTTTTATTCATATAGTAGCATATTTGAACATTTATTTTTCATGCATGCATGACATGATGTGATGTTTTTTTGTCGTTACTTGATTAATAAATTGGCTTTCAGGGAAAATTCAATGAGGGGTTTGAAATTTTGAGTCTCCTAGGGGAAAAAGAGCCGGTATAATTAGATATCTATATATGTATAATTGATATATATTTTAACTACTGTTTTCCTTGGATGTGGGGTTGTGAAGTTGCCAAGAAGCCATCTTCTATGATTCTATCCTCTCCACGGGGTCAAAGGAAAGTCTCTTTCTAAGAGCCAATCTTCTGATCAACTTGCACGCTTTATGAGTTACATATTGGCTTTTTACGAAGATTCTAAGAAACTGTCTTTCCGTGAAAAACATGTTATAAAATTCATAGTTGATGGTAACCCCATATTAATTTTCAGGGGATTCCTATATATTGATGTTTATTTCTCATGTACAGCTATTAAATATTGATCTTTCCTTTTTACCCAACTAGCTAGTATTGCAGTGCCCCAAACGATAATATATATATATTTTTTTTTCCAATAGGGAAAACGATAAGAAATATATTATATTATTATATATATATATATATCAAGTGAAGCAAGTATATTCTGGACAATGATGCACGCCTACTAACTAAAATCCTTAGATTCTAAGTTGAACAACAATTTGATCATTTGTTCGTACGGCTATTAACACATAATATCAAGTTTTAGGCTTTAGCTTCTTTATAATTATATATTACGTATATATTCCTTAACATAACGAGACAAAAGTGCCAGTCTTTTTAACATGCAAGACTCTGAAAAGATGAAATATTGGCAGAAAAGCATGATATGAATGGTATAATATCCTAGCATTGGTGAGAAGAACTCCAGATATCAAATTATGTGCAACGAGTTTTGTGAGTTCGAAAAAAAAAAAGAAAAAAGAAGGGAACAATAACAAAGCGGGTCCAACAAAAAGAAGCCGCGTTTAAGGGGGAGATAAGGACATGAATGGGGAAGAAAATTGAACAAAACTGAAAAATATTATAATAACAATAATCAGTATAATAATATTATTAATGGTGTCATCTAACCAGGTTTAGGGTGGTGGTAACAGTTTCCATTGCTGGCATAGAAAGCAACAGCAGTGATCTTTAAAGAAATAGTGTATTGGGTTTGTGAATAGATAAATATATATAAATGCTTTTAATAATAATGTTTTGATCTAGCTTAATTTATATAAAGTTGTTGAAGTGAGAGAAAACTGTGTGAATGAGTGGCGCAGTGGCAGAATCCAGAGGGGCGTTTTGGCATGCATTGGCATGGTTGACCGAGCTTTGACTGCTAAGTAGGTTTGGCAGTGAATGAGCTGGTGATGCCGACGCATCAAAAGAAACCACGTGATCAACGGTCAGATTTACATATGAATTAATTTGATTGTTCAAGAGAAGTTATAACCATTTTAACCAAAATCTGAAAAAACTAGGTGGATAGAGTCTAATAAAGACCCGGTAATTTTCTTATCATAGCAATGATGGGTATAGTTTTGCTAATCAGAGAGATCAATCGATAGTAATGAAAAAGTCTACGTTTTTAGCCGTCACATCTGTAGTATAAATTAATTTTGATCATATTCAACAATAAAAAACTGATACAGAAGTTATATTGAAAGAACACCTTAATTGATATAAAAAAGTGAAAAGAAAAAGGATGGTTTGTTTTGAATTAATTAAGTTGGCAATGTATTAGATTTTGGAGAGGCATGTGCAATGGAAGGAATCACGTGGCCACGTGCAGAGACTTTCCTTACTGAGATGTTGGTACCCTTGTTGGGCACCAAAAAGGAAAAGAGTTTTCTTACAGAAACGAAAGGGAAGTTGAATAACCAATAGGTAACTGCTGTAATTTCAAATTTTTAAGAACAATTTAAATCCAATATAATAAAAATATAATTGGTCTCAAAAAAGAGAACAATTCGGTCGATAATAAAGACCCCATTCCTAAACCTGTGGAGTTTCAAAGGACAATATCAAGCCAGTGTTGCATTAAGTAGATAAAGTCACCCTCTATGTATTAGCTCTTGCTCAGACGAAATTGATGATGATGATGATGATGATGATGATCACAAATGAGCCTTTACTCTTGCTATATACAAAAAGCAAGCTAACAGGGCGTGAGGTTCTAAACTAGATCCAAATCGCCTTTAATTGATAACAATGAGGTTCTGCATTGATATCTTCGAGGAGAGAAACTTGATGATGATAATTATACAGTTGCTCAGAAAGAAATGAAGATATTTAGTGATTTTTAACATAAAATGGATCGTGTTACGATACGATTGAGATCATTTGCTTTTTTGATAAGATTGTTTCTCGTTACATTTCTTATTCTCATGTTTTCTTAATCTTTACTTTTTAATAAATTGGAGTAGGATTTCCTCTCTCTAATTATTTAAAAACAAATTAAAAAAAAAAGAAAGAGAGAGAGAAAGAATTGTATAGAAATGTAAGTATACCAGTATCATAAAAAGAAAGGAAACGTTTTGAAATAACACTTCAGTTAAGTCAACTGGTGCTAGCCCAATTAGTAAGAATGGGTTGGGTTTAAGAAAAAAAGAAAGAAAGAAAGAAAGAAAATTGAGGACTCAAGTATCTTTAATTCTTTTCCGTGGTGAATTAATGAATTCTAATGTATATAAGTCTCACACAGAGAAAGAAAACAATGGACTTAATTGAGGCATATATATATATATATATATAGTTTGAGAGAAACATATATCATATACAGTGATTCAAGCGGACCAATAATGCAATTAGTGCGAAATCCGGTGTCATATAATAAGTGTGCATTCGGATTTTGACTATAATCCCGCATGCATTCTTACCAACAGTGAGGAAAAAAAATCAAATTTAAAACATTTAAGTAAAAATAATAATATGGTATGAAAAAACCTGTCATTCGCTTATGTAGAACACGTATTGGTGATGGTTGGTGGCGGTTGTCTTTTGGACGGCGTGATGTTAGGGTTTCGACCATTTCTGTGAGGGGGCTGTTGGGGTTTCGACGATTTTCGTGAGGGAGATTGTCGTTCAGTCCAAAGCGGTGAATTTAGGATTTCGACGATTTCTTTGAGGAAAATTGACATTTGGTCTACGGCGGCGGATTTGGGTGGTGGGGGCGGAGGCGTCGTTTGGCGGGCGGCGGATTTAGGGTGAGGGAGATGGCTCATGATAAAATTCATTTGGAATTGGATTTGCTTTCACTTCATTAATATTGTTTAATATACATGGATCTTGTAACACTAAGAGAATATTTGGTATCTAGATTCATTTTTTAATTTGAATCATGATTCGTGATTTATTACAATATTTTCTCTTATAAAAAATACACATAAATTAAAAATAATTCTAATAATATAATTTTAATTTATGAATCAAACGTCTCCTAATTATCAATTATCGTATATATAATTATGTGCAACCACTGATTGGGGCGTTAAAAGGCTTTTCTTTTGGTGGTCTTATATAATCACTCTTTCTCTCTGTTTTTTTTCTTTTTTTTTTAAATTAAAAAAAAGAACAAGGTTGTCACTCACATGGTTTTAACCTCTCTGAAAGTGATTAATACAATAGGAGTTATGCCACGTGGAATATTCCCATCAAACGAAGATTCTATACGCTCCTTTAGTTCATGTGTATAAAAACTTATAATTCTAATTTTGATACAATATTTTCTCAAAAAAAAATTAAATAAAAAAAATTTCTTTAGTTCTCTTACAAAATATGAATTCAGAATTAAAATTATTAATTTAAACGCACGAACTAAACGAGCTATATATAAAAAGATGATCATGAGTCAATTAGCTTGAAGCTTGGAAATGGTTTTGGACAGAGTCTAGGCTTATCCATTTGATCCCTCCAGTCTAACCAAAAAGGAAAA
Organism: Morus notabilis; assembly: GCF_000414095.1. Lineage (NCBI taxonomy): Eukaryota > Viridiplantae > Streptophyta > Magnoliopsida > Rosales > Moraceae > Morus > Morus notabilis. Next base: position 18,777 of record NW_010360246.1, on the reverse strand, counting down.
AAAGGTTAACCTTATCGTGGCTTATGAAGCCAATTCAAGCTTGTTTAACACGTTCAAGTAGTTAATTCACGGCTATTTTGAGAATATATAGGCCCGTTTAGTTTCATGATTTTAGTTTTTACTTTGAGTTTTTTATTCGAGTTAAAATGTGATTTTATGTGAGAGTTTTTTACTATAGTAAAAAAATTAAATGTGACTGTTTTTGAGAGCTTTTTACTGTAGTAAAACTGGAATTCTAAACTCGAATCGGTGAAATAAACGAGACCATAGTACATATCTGATTCCGGGTAAAGAACATGAGTACTTTTTTGTTTTTTTTTTCTTTGATAGAGATAGAACATTAGTAATTGATTTAGCTTGTAACCATTTGAACATAGATAAGGTGAAGAATTATGTCTGTTCATCTAAAAAAAAGGGAGTGCAAAGCTGAAGATTAAGGCCGTGTTTGAAATTGATCCCGTTTTTTTTTTTACGTTTTTCGAGAAAGAAAAAATAAACACATTTCTAAAATGGCATTTGACGCAATAAAGATAAAAAACGGAAATAAAAATGATTTTTTGGTTTAGTGTAAAATGAGAGAGAAATGAAAAATGACTTTTAGTCGTTTTTCATTTTTTGTTTTCGTTTTCTCCTCTCTCGAACAGAGAGAAAGAGAGAGAGCCATTAATGAGTTTTTTTTATACTGAAAACAAGCTCTTGATAAAACTACCAAACGCATTTTCAAAAATAATTTATGTCTGAGATTGAAAACGTTTTCATTTTCATTTTCATACAAAAAATAAAATTATTTTGAAACGAGTTCCAAACACACCCTAAATACCATGAATAATCTTTAGATCTAGCTAATTGTAGTAATTAACTTAGCTAACCTAGAAACTTTTAAATTAAACTCTAGGTATGCAATAGAAAAGTCATAAGATAAGTTAACAGAATATGCTTCTATTTTCTGGTATCTTTCTACACCCTTCCTCAGAATGTCTTCTAGATATCATACGTATGCCCAGCTTACTGCCTTACTACTAATTTTTAAAATGATCCAACGTCTCCGGTTTGTGAGGATGTCTACCTATTACTTCATTATCCGGCTTCACTACAACAATAAAGGTCATTTACGACGACATAAGTCGTCACAAATAATGAAATATTTGTGACGACATGTCGTTACAATTAATCTCCGTTAAATAAATTAAGCATGCCGTCACTAATAAGTTCAATGTCATCACAAATAGTTTAGGCGCTCAATTTTCAATGGCGTGGATTTTTGCCGCCAAAGAGAATCCTTTTTTACGACGACTTATCGTCGTAAATATCTTATTAGTTGCGACGACATCTGTCGTCGCAAATAATATCACTCTATTTGCGACGATGTTTTCTCTTTGTCGTTGCAAATAAACTATACACATTTGACCAAGAACAAATGCGGGGAAATGATTATTTGCGACGACATTATGTCGTCGCAAATAATTTCCAGATGTGGGGTATTTGCGACAATATTTTAAATTTATTTGCGACGATAATGTCGTCACAAATAAGTCTGATCTATTATACCCTAACTTCTTCCTCTTCACTTTCCCCTGATTTCAGTCTCTCTCTGCCTCTTCTTCCCCTCACCGCCCCCGCCGCCCGCCGTCTTCTCTCTCTCTTCCTTTCTCTCTCTCTTGCCGCCCCGCTCGAAACAAAATTTCAGGTTAGTTTTTTTGTTTTTTTCTTTTTGTAAATTTTGTTTTTGTTTGGTTACTTGCATTGATTCAAAGAATGTTAGGGATTTTTAGGGATTTGTTACTTGCCGAGAAAATGGAAGAAGGAAATAGAAAATAGAAAATGTTATGGATTTTTGTTCGAGTTTAGTCATTTTTTATGGTTCCGAGAATGTGAAAATTTAAACTTGCATTAATTAATCAAGAATTGTGTCTATATGTTACTCTAGATGTTAATAAAATGTTAATTTTGGTGTTTGAAAATTATGTTCGATGTTTTGTTTTGATGTAAGCGTTTGATTTTTCGCCTTCGTCACTGTTTGCACGGTTCCTTCGACGTAATCCTGCCATTTTCTTCCACCGTTTAGTGGGTTTGAACTTTGTAAGTTTTTTATATTTATTTAGTTTAAAATTGTTGTAGTTTTTGGTTGTATGAATTCAGGATTATGATGAAAATATTTGAATTATGATTTTCTTATATTGTTGAAATTTAGTATATGTTTATGATTCTTGTTCTGGGTGGAACATCTTGCAGCTATGGTGTGCCGAAATCTTTTAAAGTTATTTTTCTCCAGGTTTTGATTTTTGGATCATATGAAAAATAAGTTGTTATGCTGCCGAAATTTAGTTAGAAAATGAGAATTTTAATAAGTTCATTAACAAACTTTAATTAATAAAATTTAATTGTGTTAATAAAGAGTAAAATTAAAATTAAAATTTATATTTCACTTTATTATTAATTTATATTTCACTTTTAATGTATCTTAATAAATTATATTTAGTATGTAACATAATAATGTTTAAGTAAAATTATTAAAAATTAATTAATTGCCATTTTTTAAAAATTATAAAAAAAATTAATTTCGGTTTTTTTGCGACGACTTTTCTAGATTTGTTGTTGCATTTGCGACGACAATTTGAAATGTCATCGCAAAAAATTAACATATCACGAGAATTTTGCAACAACGTATTAGCGACGCTTGTCGTCGCAAAAACATCCTGTCGTCACAAATACGGTTGCGACGACACTATGTCGTCACAATAAAAGTTTTTGCGACTAATTATTTGCAACGACAAATCTGTGACGACACGTCGTCGCAAAAATAATTATTTGCGACGACATGCGGGTTTTCGCGACGACAAAACACCTTTTTCTTGTAGTTCTGATTTTCTGCGACCAGTTTCTTCTACAAATTTTTGGTCGTAAAAGTGGTTTTCTACTACCAAATTTTGATCGTTAAAAGTTAGTACCTAAGGTAAAATATCAGAGACTAAATTTGGTCTAAAAAATATAAGAAACAGCGAACAAAAAACATTTGGTCACAACTAAAAAATATTTTGTGACCAAATACAATTTAGCCGCTAATAATAATTTTTTTGCGACTAAAATTTGGTGAAAAAAAGACCTTTTTGTGACAAAAAATTCTCTGGTCGCAAAATGTTAGAGCGCGCAAAAGTTACATTTCAAGCCTGATAGTTTTGAGATTTGCAACCAAAAATTTTTCTTGTTGATTGTAAGTTTTTTCGATGAAGATAAATTTGGTCACAAATGTTATTTTTTTTATTTATTTTTATTTTGCTTGTCTTATTTTTTTTATCATATTTCTCTTTGATAGAATAAAATCAGAAAACATAGGGGTTGTTTTTTTAGAGTGTAACTTGAGTGTAGTTTTTGAGTTGAATTTGAGTTATAACTTAAGTTGAAGTTGTAACTTGAATAAAGTTAAATAAAGTTGAATAAAGTTGAAACTTAAAAGAAGGTGAACTTAAATAAAATTGGAACTCAAATTGTCTTTTTTTGAGTTTTTTAGACAAAAGAACATGCCCTATACTTTAAGACAAAGTGATTTTGGCGTGAAAAAATAATTAAAGTAATAGGGTAACATAAGTAGACAGTTAAATTGCATTCAGATTTTTTAGTAAAGTGTTACGATATGCGACCAAAAGTTTATTTGGTCACAAAATCTCTTTTTTTTTTTTTGCAACCAAATACTACTTGGTTGCTAATTCTCTATTTTTTTTTTCACTTTTTTTTACTTATCTTACATTTTTTATATCATTAATTGATTGAAAAAGGTAAAAAGATATATTTTTTCACCACTAGGTAATATTACATTTTATTTTATCTTAGAATAATTTTGATATCTGCCACTAAATGAGGTTTTATTTGGTCGTTACAGATGTTTTTACAAAATTAAAAGACAGGAGCCAGGGGTAGCGCCTAGAGATGCAAGAACGGGCCGGCCCGTTCTTCTTAGGCTCACGTGGGCCGGGCCGGCCCACGAATTATGTGGGCCGGGCCGGCCCATATACAAATTACCTCGGCCCAGCCCAGCCCACAGGCCAACTTTACGTGGGCCAGGCTGGGCCGTGGGCCTTGAATGGGCTGGCCCATCGTGGGTTTAGATGGGCTGGCCCATTCAAGGCCCATCTTGGCCCATCATGGGTTTAGATGGACCAGCCCATCTATGCATGTAATTTTTTATTTTTTTATTTTTAAACAAGTTAACAAAAATAAAAGTTTAATAGTCAATAGGAATATGAAAAGATATATTTTATTTACAGTTGCCTCATTAAAAACCTTTCTAAGGGAAACTGAGTGAGATAAAACCTTAGTAAGAAAAAAAGAGTACAATCAGGATAATTATACATAAGATGTTTACAAAATTACTAAAGTAAAGAAAAAAACATGAAAACATAAAAAAATAGATATTGTTCGTAATTACAATGTATTACTCCCAGTGGGAGTATCAGAAATGTCTAAATTTTTAAAATCATCAACCCAATCATCTTGAACTTGTTGGCTTCTTCTGCGAGCGTCCTCCCAATCTTTGACGCACATTACTGCCTCCAGAATATCATCACTCAAGCGTGCACACCGTTCATCAAGTACTCTACCATTGCAACTAAATACTTGTTCACTTGCAACTGTGGACACTGGTATAGTTAGTATATCACGTGCCATTCTAGAGAGCACAGGAAAAGTTCTTGACTGTGATCTCCAAAATGAAAAAATACCAAACTTATTGAAATCATGACCACCACCTTGCTCATTGAAAATGAATGCCGCAAAATTTGTTTCCAGATAGTTTTCCAATTCACTACGTGCTGAAGATGTGGATGACGCACCGAAACCAAATCCGGTGTAGCTAATCATACTTTTCCATGAAGAACCATGTGATACAGATGCAGTACTCGCTAAAGGTGTTAAATTTTACTTGCACATTTTGAATGGTTATGATGTCAGAATGCACTTTCAGTTTTTCCCCTATGCCCTTAAGCAAATATTCAACACCAGCTAATTTAACTCTTGGATCCAGTACAGCGGCTACGCAATACAAAAGTGGAACCCGCTCCCAATATTTTTTGAATTTTTGTTCCATGAACTCAACAGATTCCCTAAACATGTCAAAATCTCTATGCATATCGAAGGTTGCAGCAATGTCGTACACACCTGAGAGTTGGATAGTAGCTTCATAAAAAACCTTCAAGAAATTATAGAAGCATGAAGCAATTTGCCAATCAATTTCTTGAAGCGGCTCAGTTGGATTCTTCAAGTTGTAATACGCGGTTATGACCTCTTTGTATGGTAAGCATGCGTTCAACATCAAATATGTTGAATTCCATTGGTGTCCCACGTCAGTAGGAAATTTTCTGGGTTCTTGCAAAGTTTAGCAAATTCTTCAATTCGAGAGCCAGAACTTGCTACGTAACCCAAGGCCGTTCGAATATTTTCTAAATAACCTTGAAAAAATTTCATGTCATCTTGAATACACAAGTTAATCATATGACAAGCACATCTTTGGTGAAAAAGTGTTCCACCATGTTGTGGTTTCAAAGTTGTCTTGAAAAGGTTAATCGCAGCTATTAGCAGATACATTGTCAAATGTGATGCTTAAAACCTTTTTTTTAATGCCATAAAAATCAAAAACTTCCATGATGACATCATGAATGGCCTTGGCATCATATGGATAAGGCATTGATCGAAAAGCAATTAACCTTTTTTGAAAAGACCAATCTTTATCCACATAATGTGCTGTTACACAGATATAACTAGTTTTGGTGTGACCTTGCCACAAATCATATGTCCATGCAACAGATGCAGTGAATGAACTAAATTCGTTAACTAAATTTTCCCTCATTGAATGAAAAACTTTCATAGTGTCAGCTCTTGTGGTAGTTCTTGAAACACGCCCATATTGTGGATTATAAACATTTTGAATGTACTCCTCAAAGGCCGGATCATCAGCAAGACTAATTGGTTGTTGAGCACTAGTCAAATATCTAGTGTGCCATTCTCTAGCTCTTTGTTGGTCATATGATAAATTGGCAACACTACCATCAGAGCTAAATTGAAGTGTTTGTTGACGACAATCAACACCACCTACACCGTGCTTAGCTTCGCACTTTTTGTGATGCCTCTCTAAGTGACTAGTACCAGAAGAGGATTTACTTCTGTAGTCTTGTTTGCATACTTTGCAAATTGCACGTTCTTCTGTTACACCATTCTCATTTTTATGCATTACTAAATCAAAATAACTCTAAACTGGTGAAGTTCGTTGCATTTTTTTTTACCTTTCCGAGTCACTTCAGAAGAGCCACCAACTTCAGATAGTGAGTCAGCTCCAATTTCTTCAAGTGAATCATTAAATTGTTCTTCTTCATTGATCACCAAATTTGAAACATTAGTGCTCCTTCCATGTGCTGATGCCATTACTTTAATAAAAAATAACAATAAATTAACATAACACTATCAATAAAAATTAAATAAGATAATTACACAATAAAATAAACTTATAACAATATAAAATTAATGAACAACAAATAAAATAAATTATACCTTTAAGTTTTTTTTTTTCCTTTCAGAAGAATTATAAACTAATAAAAATAGAAAATACGTAAAATTGGAGAAGTTAGTTGAGAGCATGCTCAAATGTGAAGTTTTCACGGCTATATATAGGCAAAAACTAGGATGGAAGCATGTCTGCAACGTTTAAAAGCCAAAAATGATAAAGAAATTGGACAAAAACTGACAATACATTGATAAGACTTACAAGGGAAAAACCCAAGTTTTATTGCATGTAACCTATCACTTCATACAGTGCCATATCGGTCTCTCTTTCCCACGCACGCAACCTCACTCTCTCTTTCCCACGCAACACCCTCTGGCCTCTGACTTTTTTCTCTCTTTCCCAGGCAACAATAGCAACTCCCTTTCTCTTTCTCACACAAAATAATTATTACATATATATATATATATATATATTAAATGTATAGTCATTTGATGTGCACCTATCAATATCAATACTTCAAAAAATTGTTTCCCACGCCACGCACGCAACACTCTTTATCTTTTCTCTGCAACAACTCCCTCTTTCTTTCTCACACAAAATAATTATTATATATATATATATATAACTATATTAGATGTATAGTATTTTGATGTGATAATACATGACTTACAGTATCAATTTTATTTCTTAGAAATAAAACATGCATATCAGTAATTTTACTGGGCCGGCCCATTATGGGCCTAGACGGGCCTGTCTGGGCCGGCCCATTATGGGCTTAGACGGGCCGGCTTGGGCCGGGCCATTATGGGCCTAGACGGGCCGACCCAGCCCAGCCTAAGTCTGGCCTGGCCCATGATTTTTCATGGGCCGTGCCGGGCTGGCCCATGGGCCGATATATGTTGGCCCAGCCCAGCCCACCAATATTTATGGGCTGGGCCGTACCTTGAACAGTATCGGGCCATGCCGTTACTATGTCAGGATGGGCCTGGGCCAGCCCACAGGCCCCGGCCCATTGTTGCATCTCTAGTAGCGCCCTTTTTTTGGTTTCATTTTGAAATGGTTTTTATTTTCTCTCTGTTTCTCTTTATCTATTCCTTTTGTGACTGCCTTTCTATCAAGTTTTCTCTCCAACCCTCTACCGGCATCGTGAATGCCAAGGGACGCCGTCGACGAAGCTTGTGAACCCAACTTCTCGAATCAGCAACCCTAGGTGACTCGAGAACCCAGCCTCGCGACTATAACTACTCCTCCATAAACTCAGGCCAACTCTCCTCCTCGTCCAATGCGCTGCAGCTCCAATCATTGCTTTTTATGGGGCTTATCTTGGTTTTTTTTTCTTGTTACTTGCCAAAAATTATGTTATGTTTTTGTTTTTACGTTGCTAAATTCAAGTTTTTTTACTTGCCGAGAATTGATTAAGAATGATGTTAGCTAGAACCGATTTAATTTTTTTTCCTTGAAAACTGATCTTTGTTTCTTTCTTTTCTTTTTTACTTGCTGAAAACTGATGTTAGTGGAACTCTTTTCTTAAACTCTTCTATCTCTCTCTCTCTCTTTTTCTTTTTTTTCTCACTATAACCCGTGGAACCAAGATTTTGAGTAAGAGAAATTCAGACCTAAGCAAAGCCTCTTAGAAAATAATGACTTGACCAACTTGCATAAGAACTGAGGTAAAATGTTTTTCTTCCATTAGTAGAGTATTTCTATGCTTAGTGTTGGGATTTGTTTCCCAAATTATGTATTGATTCTAATCGTTTTATGATTGGCATTATTTTGGGAATGATTGGCTGGTTGATTGTGTTTGAGAATAGATGTGCAACTGGCAAGCTCTTTATGAAAGGTTTTTGTAAGAATCTGGAAACTTAATTCAGTTACTGTTTTTGAAAAGTCAACTATTGATCCTAAGATGGTAAATTATTAATTGGTGATTTGATTGATATTTGATGGAGATTTCGTAGCTGGATGATCTTCCACTGTCTCCTAAGAACATGTCCAGGTTCATATATCAGTTTTGGGAAGGTTTCAACATTATAGCAGATTGATTCGGACTGGTTTTGAGAAAGTCGATATTGACAGCTATGTTTCAGTTATTGTTGCAACAAGGATCTGCAACAGATTTGGTTCAGCGAATTAATTGAAGAGGTTGTCAAGCTGTTAACTTTTTGCCTATTTATTCATAGAGTCTCTCAGTATATTGTACACCTTTTGATTAGTTTTGCTGGGTTGTGAGAGTTGTGAGCACTTGTATTCAAGAGAGATGATTTGAGTGTTTTTTTTAGAGAAAAACTTAGTTGGAGGGATTCCAATGTTAAAAAGTCGAGGGGATCTCACTGTTCAAGTCCATTGGGAAATTACAAGTTCATAAGCGTCTTCTTAGAGAGGGAGTTTTGGTAGATTAAGTCTAATTGAATTGTAAAAGAGTTCTTAGTGGATTGTTCATCATCTGGGCGTGGCCCCGCGGAGTAGGTTGTGACCGAACCGCGATACCATTTCTCTCGTGTTCTTTTATTTTATGTCTCTGCATTATTTATATTGTCTTACAAAGTATTACAAGACTTAAACCGGTACTAACACTTAGTTATGGGTTAAATGCATACAGGTTAAATAGAGATGAGATTATGTATGCATACACACGTTTTTGGTTAGGTAATGTTAGTAAAGGTTTAATTGAATGTCATTAAGTGTTTTACTTGCTGTGATTTGGTGTAACGGTTGATATGAATACTCTTCAGTTTAGATTTCCACTGCTCATATTTGTATTGAAAAGTTATTTGCAAGGTGTTTGATGTAACTAAACAACCATACAAAAACTTAACTTTTGTTTTAGTGCATGCAAAAGAGAGAGAGAAAAAAAAAGAGAAAAGCAAAATTAAAATAAAGTAACTAATTAAATAGGGAGTGACATTAAGAATATATATATACGAAAATAGAGAACTGAAAGAAAGTAATTTGTTAAAGATGTGGCTAGGATTTTACTGTCTCAGCACAGAGGACAAGGACAGCAAGACATGTGGTCTAATTTGTTACAACAAATTGAGCTTAGGCTAACAGAGTTAGTTTTGGGTTAGCCAATTGGATTAGTTTCTTGACTCTCGATTAGGAGCTTAATGGTTGATAACTCTAAGAAATTAGAGTTATCCACTGGTTTTATAGCTTAAAATTGCGTGACCATGAGTGATTTTTCTAGTTTATTGTGTGTTTTAATTTAGATTTGTAAAGTTTGCACTTACTTTGGCTTAATTCCGTACTGCTGCTCCTCTTGAAGTGAAAGTTGGTAATTTGGAAGTAAAATGAGGTGAAAAACTGACTAACGCTGTGTGCACACCTTGAGGGAAATTTCTGTGCTAAAATGTTGCGGCATTTTGGGCAACATTCTGGGAATAGCTGGCAGCTGATTGACGTCAGCGTACTAGCTGGAGAAAGCAGACAAAAAGGAATCCATGTGAGCTGGCTGAGCAGGTGTCATTGTGGTCCCTTGCACACATCATTAAGTGACACCTCAGCCCTTGTGTTGCCTTAGAAAGGAATGTTTTCTTAAAAACAAAAAGGCAGCCGCTAGGAAAAAAAGAGACAGGAGGAGAGATAGGAAATAGAAAAAGAGGTATTCTGGGGCTGGACACACAGGGAGATATACACAGAATACCTGCTATCAAGAAAACAAAAAAAAAGCACTACTCAGAAAGGAAAAAGCTTCTTACGAGAGCTGAAGAAGGCAGGAAAAACAAGTAGTATTCAGCCTAGAAGGAGAATACAGAGACGTGAGAGCTGGAAGTTGAAGGACATTTTTGGTCGGCCACAGAGGAATCCAAGATCCAGCTAAACTTGTTTTCTTCTGTTAGCTTAACTCTCTTTTGTCATTTAGCTACTAATTTTAGCTATGGATTATACTGGAGCTTTGAATCTTGTAAATCTCATTATGAACTAACTTGTTTTAGCTAGGTTTGCTAATGGAGCCAATATTGTAAGAATGACAAGTTGTTTCTGAGATGCTATTAATTTGCTATTCCTGTTCATTCATGTGAGCTAATGTCTATTTCTATTCTTGACTGGCCATCAATTTTAGGATACAAGATTAAGATTAATACTTGAAGGGTTAGTTTTAATTGGATTAGCATGAATGATGCATGTTCAACGAACTTGCTGAGTTGTTGATTAGTGGATGGTATAGGAATATATTATTCACCTCGCATAACTTAATGAAACCCGAGCTTAAATCTGCATTCCTAGAGCTGGATTCACATAGGAATATGTTGAAAATAGCTTGAGGAACCTTAGTCATAATCAATTCAGAAGAACTTTATGCATTAACGAGTTTCTGTTGACAGAATAGTAGAATGTTGTAGCATTCTTGGTAAGATTCTAGTCAGACTTGCAGTTGAGGGGAAGTTAGCAGGCCTAGCTCATTTTCACCACTGAATTACAGCCCATCATTACGTTCTTGTTACTCTTAGTCACTTTAGACCACATTTAGTTTGCATTCATTTTAGTGAATTTTTGCCACATTCATCATTTACTTGTTTTGTTGATTATATAACTTCCAACACGTACTTTCGGTGATTCAATCTTCGTGGGATCGACACTCTTATTCACTCTTTATTACTTGTCTGTGACACGTGCACTTGCGAGCATAATTACCACGCAATAATGGTTTAAGTTGTAATATTGTAAATATATAAGAGAATTAGATATGTTCTTCTAGAGATATATCTTTTGGTTCGGTTATAAAGAGAAAAAGAGTCTCTGGAGAGAGGGTTGGTCTTAAGTCTGTTTAAGGAGAAAAAGCTTGTACAAGGGATTGTATTCTTCAATGAATAAAGTGCTAAGGTTTTTCTAGAAAATTGTTCTTTGTTGGTTGGTTGGTTGTTCTTGGTGTGTCTAAATCAATTTGTGAGTGGATTTCCATTTGTTGTTTCATCTGGAATTTTGCAGAGGCTGTTATTTCTAATAGATTGGTATCAGAGCTTGGAAGTTGGTCATCAATGGCGGCTGTAAAATTCGACATTAACAAATTCACGGGTAAAAATGATTTTAGACTGTGGCGATTGAAGATGTGAGCATTCTTGGTTCATTAAAGACTCAAAGATACGTTGGGAGGAGAAAAGAATCTTCCAAGCATGCTCTCGAAGAAGGAAAGAAAGGACATCCTCGACAAAGTGCACAATGCCCTAATTTTAAGTCTCGGCGACAAGGTTCTCCGAGAAATCTCGAAGGAGAAGACGGCGGCCGGTGTTTGGTTGAAGTTGGAGAACCTGTACATGATGAAATCACTGGCAAACATGTTCCTTTTGAAGCAGAAGCTCTATACGCTCAAGATGTCGCCTGGAAAATCCCTTGAAGATCATCTGGATGATTTCAATAAGATTATTCTTGATCTTGAAAATATTGAAATAAAAATTAAGGATGAAGATTAGGCTCTGTTGCTCCTCAGATCTCTTCCAAGTGAATTTGAGAATCTGTCAGATACGCTAATCTACGGCAGGGATTCTCTTTCACTGGAAGAGGTTCAAGCGGCTCTATTTTTGAAAGAATTGAAGAAGAAATCAGAAGGGAATGAGGAGACTACAACAAAGGGATTGAATGTTCAGGGATGATCGAAGAAAAGGGATTTCAATAACAGAAAGAATTCTCGATCCAAGTCCAGAACCGGAAAAAGGGAATGCTTTGTTTGTCACAAAGAAGGCCACTTCAAATGAGATTGCCCAGAAAGGAAGAAACATTCAATTGTTAAGGCTACAGATGATGGTGATGCAGATGTGGCTTCAGATGGGTATGAAATTGTTGATCTTTTGTGTGTTACTGATCAAACGTCACACTTGGAATGGATCTTGGATTCAGGGTGCTCATTCCACATGTGTCCTCATAAGGACTGGTTTCTTTCTTACAAGAAGGGCAATGGAGGGCAGGTTCTACTGGGTAATAATGAGGCCTGTCAAGTCTTAGGAATTGGCTCCATTAAATTGAAGCTTGCATACGAGGTTGAAAAAGTTTTGCAAGGTGGGACATATCCCAGAACTCAAGAGAAATTTGATTTCTCTTGGTATGCTTGATGCACAATGTTACTGCTATAAGGCTGAAGGGGGTTTGCTAAGAGTCTCAAAAGGCTCACTGGTTGTATTGAAAGGAAAACTACAAAATGGATTGTACGTGCTTCTGGGAAAAACTGTTGCTGGTATTGTTGCAACAATTTCAGAAATAAGAATTACAACAACTCAATTATGGCACATGAGAATGGCACATATTAGTGAAAGAGGACTCATGGAACTCAGCAGGCAAGGGTTGCTTGGAAAGGACAAGATTACAAGTTTGGAATTCTGTGAGCACTGCATCTATGGAAAGGCAATGAGATTGAAGTTTTCCATGGCAGCACACAACACTAAAGGAACACTAGTTACATCCGCAGTGATATTTAGGGGGCTTCAAGAGTGCCATCTCATAGTGGGGCCAGGTATTTGTTGTCCCTAATGGATGATTATTCAAGGAAAATTTGGATTTACATATTAAAAAATAAGAATGATGCTCTCAGTAAGTTTAAGGAGTGGAAGACTCTTGTGGAAAATCAAACTGGTAGAAAGATTAAGAGATTAAGAACAGCAATGGCCTAGAGTTTTATGGTGATGAATTTAATAAATACTATAAAGAAGTGGGGATTGCTAGACATCACACAATGAGGAAAACTCCGTAGCAGAATGGGTCGCAGAAAGGATGAATAGAACACTCATAGAGAAGGTGAGATGTATGCTCTCAAATGCAAATTTTTCTAAACACTTCTGGGCAGAAGCGGTTGTCACTGCAGCTTTCGTTATTAATAAAAGTCTTACAAAGGCTATAAAGTTAAAGACTTCTGAGAAAAAATGGTATGGACATTCCCCAAGCCTGGAAAATTTGAGAGTATTTGCTTGTGTAGCCTATGCTCGCATCAATCAAGAGAAATTAGAACCAAGAGCACTCAAGTGCATGTTTCTTAGCTATCCATATGGTGTGAAGGGTTCTAGGCTCTAGTGTGTAGAGAAAGGATAGCCAAAAACATTCAACAGCAGGGACGTGGTGTTCAAGGAAGTTGAAATGTACTATGCAATAGTGGAAAGGAATGATCCGGGGTAGGATAAGCCAGAAGAGAGGTTTCAGCTTAAGATGGAGCCATCAGAAACTACTCATGAGTCAAGAACTGAGGATGTTGAAGAACAAGTGGAGCTGGAACAGGAAAAGATCTCTAGAGACTATCTCCTTTCAAGATACAGACAAAGAAGGCAGATTAGAGCACCAGAGAGGTTTGGATATGCTGAAATGATTTCCTTTGCACTCATTACAGCTGAAGATATGAGTGAAGAGGAGCCAAAGTCTTATTTTGAAGCCATTAACAGTGAAAAGGCTCATAACTGGATAGAAGTTATGAGGGAGGAATTAAATTCGCTGTACAAGAATAAGACTTGGAAGCTGGTCGACAAACCTAAGGAGCGGAAAATAGTTGGCAACAAATGGGTATTCAAGTTAAAGGAATGAATCCCAGGTGTTGAAAAGCCAAGATACAAGGTAAAGCTTGTAGCGAAAGGCTTCACACAGCGTGAGGGAATTGATTACATTGAAGTCTTTTCACCTGTGGTAAAGCATAGTTCAATTAGAATGTTGTTATCTTTGGTTGCGCAAGAAAATATGGAACTGGAGCAACTGGATGTTAAAACAACATTTCTCCATGGTGAACTGGAAGAAAGGATTTATATGTCACAACCACAAGGATTTATTGAAAAGGGTGATGAGAATAAAGTCTGTCTACTGCAAAAGTCCTTATATGGACTTAAACAATCACCTCGGCAGTGGTATAAAAAATTTGATTCTTTTATGGTGACTAATGGCTTTTATATGTGTGAATATGACAACTGTGTCTACAGCAAAGTGGTAGATGATGGAACAATCATTTACTCGCTACTCTGTGTAGATGATATGTTATTGGCATCCAAGAATAAGACTGAGATAAAGCAAATGAAGCAGTTGTTAAAGGGTGAGTTTGAAATGAAGGATTTAGGACCTGCTAGTAAGATATTGGGTATGCAGACTATCAGAGACAGGAAAGCAAGAACACTTTTCATTTCTCAAAGAGATTATGTCGAGAAGGTGTTAAAAAGGTTCAAGATGGAACATGCAAAGCCAGTTCTCACACCACTGGCACAACATTTCAAGCTTTCGATGAGTGGTTCACCAACTATTGATGAAGGGGTGACTTTTATGGTGAAAGAACCTTATACCAGTGCAGTGATGTACGCCATGATCTGCACACATCTAGATTTGGCATATGCTGTGAGTGTAGTTAGCATATACATGGGAAAACCAGGGAAAATGCACTAGGAAGTTGTAAAGTGGATGTTTAGATATCTCAGGGGAACAACTGAAGTAGGATTGATGTATAAAAGACATGAAGAGAGTGTTGACAAGGTGACTGATTTTGTGGATGCTGATTATGTTGGTTGTTTGGATACAAGGAGATCTTTGACTGAATATGTGTTCTCATTTTGTGGTAATACTGTGAGTTAGAAGGCAAATCTCCAACATGTGGGTCTCGTTCTCTACCACTGAAGCTGAATTTATTGCTATCACAGAGGCAATAAAGGAAGCAATCTGGATGAGAGGAATGGCAACAAAGTTGGGTGCACAGCGAACTGTTACAACAGTGTTCTGTGATAGTCAAAGTGGGATTCATTTAGCAAAGAATCAGGTCTACCATGAGCGAACAAAGCATATAGATGTGAGGCTCTACTTTGTAAGGGAGATAATTACAAAGGGAGAAGTCAGGTTGGAGAAAGTTTCAACTGAAGAAAATCCAACTGACATGATCACAAAGTCACTGGCCAATCAGAAGTTCAAGCACTGCCTACAACTACTTCAGGTGATGGAAAAGTAAAATCAAGCCAAGGTGGAGAGTTGTTAAAGATGTGGCTAGGATTTTACTGTCTCAGCACAGAGGACAAAGGACAACAAGACATGTGGTCTAATTTGTTACAACAAATTGAGCTTAGGCTAACAGAGTTAGTTTTGGGTTAACCAATAGGATTAGTTTCTTGACTCTCGGTTAGGAGCTTAATGGTTCAAGTTGTAATATTGTAAATAGATAAGAGAATTAGATCTGTTCTTCTAGAGAGAGATCTTTTGGTTCGGTTACAGAGAGAAAAGGAGTCTCTAGAGAGAGGGTTGGTCTTGAGTCAAAGGAGAAAAAGCTTGTATAGAGGATTGTATTCTTGATTGAATATAGTGCTGAGGTTTTTCCAGAAAATTCTTCTTTGTTGGTTGGTTGTTCTTGGTGTGTCTAAATCAATTCGTGAGTGGATTTCCTTTTGTTGTTTCATCTGGAATTTTGCAGAGGCTGTTATTTCTAACATAATTAGTGTAAATTAAAGAACCAACATATAAAGTAACTTCTGTTTCGGATGTTTGAGCCAAAAGAGGAGGAAAAAAAAAAAAAAAACCCTAGCGAGCCCTAGTTAGGTGGAGTACTGACATCGGTTGTTGGTTTATTTGAAGAAGAAGAAGCCGTTTCTGCCTTAAGATTAACGAGGGCAAAGTATGGGTTTCCATTTCGGCATCTGAAGAACCAAATCTGGATAATGTCACCTAAGCTAGCTGAGTCCATTATTCCTGATGAAATCTCGCAACGCTTTTCCAGCAAAGACATAAGAGCTACTAGTGCCGTATTTCCACCTCCTCAACGACAACACTCACGTCCTCTGAGACGGCCCCACAAACGTCACATTCATGTCGTTGAAGCCGTTTCCGTCATCGTTTTTCCTGTTTAAAACAGCCGACATCTCGTCCTCGCTCAGGAAGTCATCTGGTGTCCGTAACTGACCCACTGGCATCGAAATCCGGTTCTGGTTCATCTTCAGATCGCTCTCCGAAAGTTTCTTTTGTATAAGAAGCCTCTCCCAGCCATGTCCACCCTTGTCTTCAACAATGTCCCTCAGCCATCTTGGCATCCCTGGTGGCGGCTCCGGTCCCTCCTTTAGCACTTTCCTCTCCTTCTTCTGCAGCTGTGCCTTGACTTTTCCATTATCATGATTAGTAATAATGTGATCTGAAGCACTAGTATTACTTTCAGTTCTCATGAACATCTCACTTTTAGAGTCGTGATGACACTGATCAGGATGTTGACGATCGGTCACCAAAACCAAGTTGTTTCTTGGATTCGGAGATGTCGGCGTTCTGGTGATCGGGAAGTTCTTGATCATAATCTATTATGGATATCTCAAATCTGGAATTCCTCTTGTTCCTGGGGCAGTTCTTAACGATGCGGTCCAATTGCAAACGCACGAGTTTTTTTTCTCATCCTCTCAACGAAATTCCAGTCAATTAAATCACTTTCAAAGGGATTAGAACCAGGCCTTTCGTCACTCGGCGTCATCTTCACTGCCGGGAAGAGTATATATGACAAGAAAAATCAACAACACTAGAGATCTAGGGAGAAGGCAAATTAAAGAAAGAAGTGATGGATGGAAGAGAAAGAAAGAGAGAATGAGCAAACGTTGAAGGATTAATGAAATTTGAGGTGCGCGGTTTTGGAAGATTATATAGAGGGAGCCTACTTGCTTATCGATTTCCATTTGGAATCGGAGTTTTATTATCACAAGTAGTCATACTATGATAAATCTTAATGGTTTTTTTTTTTTATAATTATTTTTATTTTCTTTTAGTTCATTCCATTTTGAATGAGGAGTTCTAATGCTAATGGGTTTCTATATCTAACCAGGTCTCTCCGAATCAAAAACTCCTTGTGGCGATTGTATTTAATGTGTTTTTGAATATAAATATATTGGGGAATATTAAAGTCCAACTTTCTTAAAGTCCAACCGGTTAGTAAGAGCTTTAGAATTACGTATTTGTTGCCGTTGGTGTGTAGGCTGATTCGTGGGTGGGTGGTAGTTTGCGGGATAAGGTAAAAAAATAATAATAATAAAATAAACTAAAATTCTAATATAAATATAGGTAAAGTCTCTGGTCAGACACTTGAAAAGTGCCTGACCAGAACGGCAGTTGTACAATTTAAAGATTTCTTGTACATTTACATATAAAAGTTGTATAATTCAGTATAAGTCTTGTATATTTGCGTGTAAAGATATATAAGTTGTACAATTCATCATATGTCTTGTATATTTACATACAGAAGTTGTACAATTCAGCATAAGTCTTGTTTATTTACATAAGTACAATGTTGTGTTTTCAAACGTTTTAACTAGCATTCAAGGTAATATTGTGTTCCTTATATGATTTTTCTGTAAAATTTGAAGTTATCACACGATGAGCATATGTAATTACCATTAAATTTTTAAAATCGCCGTTCCTTTTATTATTAGTATCCAAAGTTTTGCTCAAGAAAAACGCAAAGTTCAGGGATTAATCTATAGCATTTTTTTTTTTAAAAAGTCTCAAATTTTGAGAGTTTCAGAAAGTATATGTTAAAATTAGTTTCAGTGACGGTCAACTCAGCAGGGTCGTTACACAATCAACCAAAAACAGTTTAGTTGCGAGTGTTGTTGTGAGGTAGTGGGTCTCCTCGTCCGTCTGTCGGAAGCCACTGGCAGCGAGATGGTTGCGGAGGTGGTCGATGAAGGTCGAGAGAGAAATGGGTTTGATTGTGGGAGTGGGAGTGCACTTGAGAGACGCATAAAAATAAACTTTCATCTATACCGTCTATTTTTGAATCTGATGGCCACAATTTTTGAGTGGATCAATCATATAAAATTAATGTGCTAGATTAGAGACTCATCCTCAATATGTATATTGGTTGATTTGTTATATTTCATGTTATTGATTTGTTTCTTCTAATTAATCACTTCCACACACACACCCACTCTTTTTGACTTCTTTAACTGTGTTTCTTCAGACAATGTATAGTATCAATTGAGTTAGGCATCACGGATCATGAACACATTAAAAAAAAACACACACACACATAAAAGGAAAAGTGTACCAATGAGATTTATTATATAACTTTGTCTTTACATTTTCTATTGGGGTATAATGCTAACTGGGTAGAGGCTACATTCTTTAAATAATGCATTGAGAATCGTGGGTGTCTTGTTTTTCCTTGGCAGATAACCTAGAGAATCGTGGATGCTCCTATATCTCAGGACCATAAAACTTGCCCATGTTTCTTTTCAGTTGGAAATCATCAATGAAAGTCTGGTTTCTGCAATTGTTTGTTTGGAAGTAACTGTCCTCCTTTCTCTGTCTTTTCCTCACGTAGTACCATCTAAGACTTTTCCAATGCAACAGTGTATAGCGTGATGAACACCCCATCAAAA
>NW_010360245.1:4475-7032 GCF_000414095.1 Morus notabilis | reverse complement strand
CGATTGCTGACATTAAGGGTATTAGCCCCTTAATTTGCTCTCATCACATGAACTTGGAAGACGGGGTTAATCCACGAAGGGATCCCAAAGGAGACTGAACCCGACCATGAAAGAGGTCGTGAAGAATGAAGTCTTGAAGCTTATGGATGCAGGAATCATCTATCCAGTCGCTGATAGCAAGTAGGTCAGTCCAACTCAGGTGGTGCCTAAGAAATCAGGGGTGACAGTGGTGGAAAATGAGAAAAGGGCTCTTGTTCCCACAAGGACGGGTTGGCGAATGTGCATTGACTATCGAAAGCTGAACGCCGCCACCCGCAAGGATCACTTCCCACTTCCATTCATTGACCAAATCCTAGAACGTGTGGCTGGTCATCCTTACTATTGCTTTCTTGATGGCTACTCAGGCTATTATCAGATCGAGATCGCGTTAGAGGATCAGGATAAAACTACATTTTCCTGTCCTTTTGGTACTTATGCTTTTAGGCGTATGCCATTTGGGTTGTGTAATGCACCTGCCACCTTCCAGAGGTGCATGATGAGCATTTTTAGCGACATGGTCGAGAAGTGTATGGAAGTGTTCATGGATGATTTGACCGTCTTCGGTGACTCCTTCGACTCGTGCCTTCTCAACTTAGAAGTTGTGCTTAAGAGATGTGAAGAGAAGAGTATCGTGCTTAACTGGGAGAAGTGTCATTTCATGGTGCCATCTGGCATAGTCTTGGGGCATGTTGTTTCTGAAAGAGGGATTGAGGTTGATCAGTCCAAAATTGAACTTATCTCAAAGTTGCCCACCCCCAAGACTGTCAAAGACATTCGGTCTTTTTTGGGGCATGCTGGTTTTTACAGGAGGTTCATACAAAGCTTTTCAGCAATTTCTCGTCCGCTTCATAACCTCCTGGCTAAAGACGCCGCGTTCGATTGGACACAAAAGTGTGAGGATTCTTTCCGAACGCTTGTGGTGAAGTTGACTTCCGCCCCCATCATTCAGTCACCAGATTAGAGCTTACCATTTGAGATCATGTGTGACGCAAGCGATTATGCTGTGGGGGCCATCCTTGGTCAACGAAGGGAAGGAAAGCCCTTTGTTGTGTATTACGCGAGTAGAACTCTAAATAGTGCTCAAATGAATTACTCAACCACTGAGAAAGAGTTGCTCGCTGTAGTCTTTGCACTTGACAAGTTCCGTGCATATCTGATCGGTTCACCCATCACCGTCTTTACAGATCATGCCGCCCTCAAATATCTCCTTTCCAAAAAGGATGCTAAGGCGCGACTAATTAGGTGGATCCTTCTATTGCAGGAATTTGACTTGACCATCAAGGACAAGAAAGGTGTCGAGAATGTCGTTGTCGACCATCTGTCTCGACTCGAGTTCAATGATCCCGCCGATGGCCCTGCCATCCGCGATAACTTCCCTGATGAAAATCTTTTCACCGTCACTAAGCTGCCTTGGTACGCTCATATCATAAACTACTTGGTGACGGGCGAACTTCCTTCTAATTGGAATGCACAAGATAAACATAAATTCTTGGTCGAAGTGTAAAACTTCTATTGGGATGACCCATATCTTTTCAAGTATTATTCCGACCAAATAATGAGACGATGCATTCCTGATGATGAGATTACTAGTGTTTTGAACTTCTACCATAACGATGCATGTGGTGGTCATTTTTCTGTGAAAAAGACAGCCGCAAAAATCTTACAATGTGGTCTTTATTGGCCTACTTTGTTCAAGGACACTAATCAATTCTGTCGTTCCTGTGTCCGGTGCCAGAAGTTAGGTTCTTTGTCCCGACGCCATATGATGCCTTTGAACCCGATTCTCGTGATAGAAATATTCGATTGTTGGGGGATCGACTTTATAGGACCATTTCTGCCTTCTTTTGGGTACCTTTACATCCTCCTCACTGTGGATTACGTTTCTAAATGGGTTGAAGCCATGCCATGTCGAACCAATGATAATGCAATAGTTGCTAAGTTCTTGAAGGAGAATGTGTTATCTAGGTTTGGCACTCCACATGCTATCATCAGTGATCAAGGCACTCATTTCTGCAACCGTTCATTTGAGGCTCTTATGCGCAAGTACGGTGTCTTTCATAAGGTTGCTACTGCCTATCATCCACAAACGAATGGCCAAGCTGAGTTGGCAAATAGGGAGATCAAACAAATTATGGAAAAGACGGTAAACCCCGACCGTAAGGATTGGTCCTTACGTCTTCTTAACGCTCTCTGGGCATACCGCACTGCCTACAAATCCCCTCTTGGGATGTTTCCCTATAGGCTTGTCTTTGGGAAAGCCTATCATTTACCTGTCGAGCTCGAACATAAAGCTTATTGGGCCATCAAAGCCCTTAACTTTGATCTCAATGCTGCAGGTATTCAAAGAAAGCTCCAATTGTCTGAGATTGAGGAGTTAAGGAACGACGCATACGACAATTCCAGGATCTACAAGGCAAAAATGAAAGCGGCTCATGACAAGCAGATCCTGAGAAAGAATTTTGAGCCAAATCAGCGGGTGCATCTTTATGGCTCCCGTTTGCATCTCCAGAGACTGAAG
>NW_010360245.1:0-2468 GCF_000414095.1 Morus notabilis | reverse complement strand
ACCGCGCGAGTGCGGACAGCGCGCGGCCAGAGTAACTAGCTGGCAGCCCAGATTTGGGAATCAGACCCTGAATGGACCTGAGGTTTTTCAAAACTCTCGTAATCCGTGCTGACAGAGACAGTCCGTGCGGCCGCACGGTCCGACCGCGCGAGTGCGGACAGCGCGCGGCCAGAGTAACTAGCTGGCAGCCCAGATTTGGGAATCAGACCCTGAATGGACCTGAGGTTTTTCAAAACTCTCGTAATCCGTGCTGACAGACCCGGAAGAGTTCCAGACCCCGACGAAGGTGAAATCCGACCTGAAGACGAAGAACGAAGCTAAAGAATGAAGAGTTTAAAAATCGAAGACCCGTTGATGTAACAGAAGAAAATAATTATTGTAATTATTTATTTATTCGATTTGGTTGTGATTTATAATTTCTATGGGACCCGGTTAAATCCATCACAATAGCCGATTGTATATATTTATATTCTATGTTGATAGTTATATATTATATGTCCATGCATATAACATGCTATATAGATATAATGTGCCTACTCATATATTTTATAACATGTCATATATACACGCGCATTTATTATTATTTATTTTATTTATTATAAAAGGGTTTTAGAAAAATAAAATAAAATAAGAACCATGCGCTAAAATCGATTTAATATGATTATATTGATTTAAGTTGAAAAATTGATTTGCAAAATACTGTTACATGTGAAATTGAATTTAAGAGTTAAATTTTGGAATTTCACATATCCGAAAAATAAATTGTTTATTTTCAATTTGAAAACCATGAGATGTTTTTCAAACAAAATACATATTTGCAAAATAATGAGTGGGAGAGGGTTGTATAACAATACGACCCACTGGTCTCCACCGTTAGCGCAACACTGTGAGATCCGGAGAGGGGCTTTGCGGCAACATTGAATCACCCACCTAAAGGAGAGTGTTCTTGCCGGATCAATAACAAGGTTGGCTTCCTAGAGATAGGATTTCAGGATGTATTTTCGAATTGACTACCCAAAGGTAGCAATCCGGATTTAAGTCTTTGGGATCTGAAACGGTGGTTTACACTCATGAAGATATAATCAAAGTTTGTTGGTTATATTTTGACTAAAATAACGGTAGTTAATAAATATGAAAATATGAGATATTTTGAGTATGTTTATTAACTGAGAGGAGTCTCGGTTCAATTTGTAAATAATTTGACTACCCAAAGGTACACTTTATTTGTGGTAAATTGGATTATCGTTGGCACCTAAAATTAAAACATGATTTATGTATTTTTCATGTGCATCATGCATCATATTTAATTGTGCCTAAATTCACATGTTTTGATATTCATGCACATAAATTGATTAGATGAATATTCTACTTATTTCCAGCAATATGTCAAATCCTAAAATCTCACTACATGAAACTGAAACACTGACTAGAGATAAATTGTGCAAAGTGGTATAGTAACATAAACAACTTACATTCATGTGATGAATATAAGTTTGTCCCAAATGGAGGATTGTCCTCCTGTCCCTAACAAAACCACTGTAGCTAACTATTAGCTAGGGTTGTGCGTGGTAATTCACAAGAAGTCTGAAGGCATGGAGACAACTTATGAGATAATACAGTCATCAGATACCGTATCTGGAAATCCATAAAACAAAAGGGTTGGCTAAATACTATGAGAGCCTTGAGTAAAAGACAAAAGGAAAGTTATTTCCACCAAAATAAAGGAAAAGAATCAAGCAAATATGATTTGCTAGTTCTAAAAACATGTTTAGTAAAAAGGATGATTCCTTATTCCTGAATAGTAGATTTTGGAATTGCTACTCATGTTTGTTTTCTTTATTAAGTCTTAGTTCTTACAAAGAAATTGTTTCCCGAAATAAAGAAAGGGACTTAAGCGAATATGATTTGCTAGTTCTAAAAACATGTTTAGTAAAAAGGGTGATTCCTTATCCTGAATAGTTGATTCAGGAATAACTAATCATGTTTATTTTCTTTATTAAGTTTTAGCCCTTAAATGGAAATTGTTTCCACCTAAACAAAGAAAAAGAATCAAAGTAAATAAGATTTACTAATTCTAGAAACATCTTTAGTAGAGGGTGATTCCTCATCCTGGATAGTTGATTCGGGAGCAACTAATCATGTTTTGGTTTTCTTTGCAAAATATTAGTTCTTACAAAGAACTTGCTGTCAAGGACTACACGATGAAAGTGGGAATACCGCGAGGATATCAGAAAAAGTAGTGGGAGAAGTTAGACTTCAATTTTGGAAATACCTTGTTGTGAACAATGTTTATTTCCCTCCAAGCATAAAAAGAAATTTGATTTCTAATTCCAAATTATTTGAGCAATTGCCTTTAATAATAATCTAGTCCACATCTTTCAGAATTGTTCTGAGATATGTTCAAGATATTTGGAAAATAGTTTATATCGTTTAAACCGATGCCTGGCTCACTGTGAAATATTGAAATG
>NW_010360244.1:0-7846 GCF_000414095.1 Morus notabilis | reverse complement strand
TCTCTCTCTCTCTCTCTCTCTCTGCGGGTGGGTGTGTGATGTAGCACCTGCTGTCAGAAAGAAGAGATAATTTTTATCTTTAATTAAAAGAGCTTATCTTTATCTTTAAATTCTAAGTTTAGATAGTCTTTTATCTTTATCTTTAAATTCTAAGTTTAGATAGTCTCCTTATTTTTAAAATTAGAAAGAGATTAATTAGAGATAGTTTCCTTTTCGATTTCGAATTGTAGTTCTCTTTAAATAGTAGGATAGATTGTTATTTTCATTATTGATATTTTGATAATAAAATATTCAGAGAAGTTTTTTCTCCACTTTGCTTGTTTTTCGGCATTCTTTTGAATTAACGAATTACTCGCCTTCCGTTTTCCGGTATTCTTTCGAATCAACGGAATTGCGTGACACCTTTTTACGCTTCCGCTACGTCAATTGGTATCAGAGACTTGCTACGCTCCTCCGTCATGCCGCCCCGACGTCGCCCACAACCCGCCAACGATTGGGATGAACTCCGTCAAACACTTGCCGAATTTCAGTAGAACATGCAGCAATCCATGCAGCAAGCCATTCTCGCCGCCCTTCAAGCCAACAACCAACCACCCGCTCCACCCGTTGTGCCCCCTCCGGATCATGTCCAAGATTCCGAAGATGAAGGAGATGTTGATGTCGAAGAAAACCGATTTGCACCGCTGCAAGCCGCGCCTCCTCGCCATCGTGCTAACGTCACTGCACCACGTCAGGAAGACAACCGCCGCTGGGAGTCGCGTTTCAAACTTGATATTCCCGAATTCCATGGAAGTCTCCAACCGGAAGAGTTTTTGGATTGGATTGGAGCCGTTGAAGAAATCTTAGAATTTAAGGAAGTCCCGGACAAGTTTCTCTTGTCGCTACCCGTTTTCGAGGCCGAGCCGTCGCTTGGTGGCAACAACTCAAGGTCTCTCGTTCGCGTGCCAGGAAAGAGAAGATCTCCTCATGTGAAAAATGGAAGAAGCATATGAAGCGCACATTCCTTCCGTATAATTATGTACGGACCATGTATCAACGCCTCCAAAATTTACGACAAGGCAATCGGACGGTGGATGAATACGCGACCGAGTTTTTCCTTTTGCTTACAAGGAATGAGATTAATGAAACTGATGAACAATCAGTTTCCCGCTTCATCGGAGGGCTTCGCCCACAATTTCAAAATATATTGAATCTCTTTGATCCGGCAACCGTCTCTGAAGCCCATCAAAGGGCGTTATTAATTGAACGACAGAATCGATCCGGTGCCTCCCTTTGGAGCTGGCTAGTCGCTGCTGCCGCTCGCACCAGCATCTCCACACGACCCCCTTCTACCGCCCCTGCACCAGCCGCCGCCGCCGCAACTCCTCCACTTTTTTTCTCTTAGCCGAAGGAATTGAGATGGGAGATCCTGAAATTTTGCATGAAAATTATGATGAGCACATAGAGGATGAGGAGATATTAGAAGAACTCCCGGAAGAACAAGTTTCGGGAGATTCGGGTCCATTACTTGTGCTTCGCCGAAGTTGTTTTTCTCCAAAGGCAACCGATGATTCGTGGCTACGAGCAAGTCTTTTTCATTCCACTTGCATGGTAAATGGAAAAGTTTGTCGTTTTATTGTTGATTCGGGAAGTTGTGAGAATGTTGTCTCCGAAGAAGCCGTTCGTAAACTGGCGTTAAATTCAGAAAATCATCCCACCCCTTACAAGCTCGCTTGGTTGAAGCAAGGATCAGAAGTTCAAGTCTCTCGCCGGGTTCTCGTTCCCTTTTCCATTGGAACTAACTATAAAGATAAGATTTATTGCGACATAGTTCCCATGGATGCATGTCAT
This sequence comes from Morus notabilis, assembly GCF_000414095.1. Taxonomy (NCBI): domain Eukaryota; kingdom Viridiplantae; phylum Streptophyta; class Magnoliopsida; order Rosales; family Moraceae; genus Morus; species Morus notabilis. The sequence continues at coordinate 6,016 of NW_010360244.1, read as the reverse complement.
ATCCTTTTGGGGCGACCTTGGCAATATGATCGACATGTCATTCGTGATGGGAAATCAAATACCTACAGTTTCCACTTTGAGAAACGCAAAATTACGCCACTCCCATCAAAAGTTCCGCCTAGACCTCTGTTGCTACCCCCAGTGGACGTCCGCCCGAATCAACAGATGTCTACCAACGCACAGCCGCTTGGATCTGCGCCTAAATCAGTCATGCTTCTCACCCATTCGAAGTTTGCAACTGCCATGCAGGAAGCCGGCATCGTATATGCACTTGTTACAACTCCAAGCATGTCTCCATCACCCAAGTATATGCCGTCTGGAATTCAAGCGCTTCTCCAAGAGTTTTCGGATGTCTTTCCGGAAGAACTTCCTAATGGGTTGCCACCGTTGCGAGACATTCAACATCAAATTGACCTTGTTCCAGGTGCTACACTTCCCAACAAGCCACACTATCGGATGAGTCCGAGTGAACATGAAGAGCTTCGTCGACAAGTTGAAGAGTTGATTGCAAAAGGATATTTACGGGAGAGTCTCAGTCCTTGTGCCGTCCCTGCACTCCTAATTCCAAAGAAAGATGGCTCTTGGCGCATGTGTGTGGACAGCCGCGCTATTAATAAGATTACTGTGAGATCCTTTCCGATTCCCCGCCTCGATGATCTCCTTGATCAAATAAGTGGAGCCACTATTTTCATAAAGCTAGATCTTAAGAGCGGCTACCATCAAATTCGGATTCGACCCGGGGACGAATGGAAAACAGCGTTCAAAACACGCGATGGTCTATTTGAATGGTTAGTGATGCCATTCGGGCTTTCTAACGCCCCGAGCACCTTTATGAGAGTAATGAACCAAGCGCTTCGGCTGTTTATCGATAAGTTCGCCGTTGTTTATTTTGATGATATTCTTATTTTTAGCGCTACTATGGAGGATCATCTCCGACATCTTCGTGAAGTTCTCTTAGTACTGCGGCGAGATAAATTTTATGCGGCTCTCAAAAAGTGTGAATTCGGTTCCGACCAAGTTCTATTTCTTGGTTATGTTGTTTCAAAGGAAGGTTTGGCAGTGGATCAAAACAAAGTGGAATCTATTCGATCATGGCCAACTCCGCGCACCGTCACCGAAGTACGAAGCTTTCATGGGTTAGCTTCTTTCTACTGCCGGTTTATTCCCCACTTTAGTAGCATTGTAGCCCCGATTAGGATTGTATTCGGGATGGAAAATTTGCTTAGACTCCGGAGGCTGCCAAGGCTTTTGAGCTAATTAAACACAAGCTCACCACAGCCCCTATTTTGGTTTTACCAGACTTTTCTCTTACTTTTGAGCTACATAGTGACGCCTCTAAGGTTGGTATAAGGGCCGTTCTTAGTCAACAAGGACGACCCGTTGCTTGTTATAGTGAGAAGCTCTCCGGTTCACGAGCTCGTTATAGTACTTATGATGTGGAATTTTCCGTAGTGGTTCAAGCCATTAAACATTGGCGTCATTATCTTTTCCACAAGGAATTTGTTCTTTACACCGACCATGACGCTTTAAAACATCTCGGAAGTCAAGACAAGGTTTCGGCTCGACATGCTTCTTGGATAGCCTATCTCCAACAATTTATTTTTGTTATCAAGCATCAATCGGGTGTCCTTAACTGAGTGGCCGATGCATTGAGCCGTCACTTCATGTATCAGTACCGAGATTCTCCACTTTTCCCTAATTGTATCCCTCCGATCCTTTCTTTTCTCGGATTCTAGAAGATGTACATGGGGGTACAAGCTCCGAATATGTGATGCATGATGATTTTCTCTTCTTGGGCAGCCGTCTTTGTGTTCCGGATTGTAGCTTACAATTGCAAATCATAAAGGAACTACATGGAGAGGGTCATGTTGGTCGAGATAGAACGCTTCATTTGGTCTCTACTTCTTATTTTTGGCCTACACTTCGCCGAGATGTGGAGCACTATGTGGAACGTTGTCGAGTTTGTCATACCTCCAAAGGTCATGCTTCCAACGCCGGCCTTTACATGCCTTTGCCTATTCCAACGCAGCCATGGACCGATATTAGCACGGACTTTGTTCTTGGCCTTCCTCGCACTCAAAAGGGTAATGATTCTATTTTTGTGGTGGTTGATCGCTTTTCTAAAATGGCTCATTTTATTCCTTGCAAGAGAACTACCGATGCAGTTCAAGTGGCTCAATTGTTCTTCAAGGAAGTTTACCGCCTCCATGGTCTCCCTACTTCCATTGTTTCCGATCGAGATTCTCGTTTCTTGAGTCACTTTTGGAGGTCCCTTTGGAAATTGGTTAATACAAGTCTAGATATGAGTTATGCTTACCATCCGCAAATCGATGGCCAAACCGAAGTTACCAATCGTGCTCTAGGAGATTTACTTCGAAGTCTTGTTGGAGATCATATTAAGTCGTGGGATTTAAGCTTAGCCAAGCGGAGTTTGCTCACAATCATGCTAAGAACCGAAGCACTAGCTGTAGCCCTTTTCAGGTGGTTTATGGTTGTGTTCCTTGTTGTCCTCTTGATCTTACTCCGCTTCCTGACCGCACTCGAATTCATGGAAAGGCTGCTGATTTCGCGACAGATTTGCAGCATATCCATCAAGTAACTTATGATCATTTGGCAGCTACTACTGCAAAGTATAAGGCTGCAGCCAATCGCCATCGTCGCGCCGTGGAATTTAATGTTGGTGATCTTGTGTGGGCTGTTTTGATAAAAGAACGTTTTCCTCTTCATGAGTACAACAAGTTGAAGGCCAGGAAAATCGGTCCTTTAGAAGTGCTTGAGAAGATCAATCCCAATGCCTACCGGTTGCGCCTCCCTTCGAATGTCAACACTTCTGACGTTTTTAATGTTAAGCATTTGGTTCCTTTTGCTGGTGAGATAGAAGATTCTGATTCTAGGTCGAATCCTTTTCACGCCGGAGGGACTGATATAGCGCCTGCTGCCAGAAGGCAGAGATAATTTTTATCTTTAATTAAAAGAGATTATTTTTATCTTTAAATTCTAAGTTTAGATAGTCTCCTTATTTTTAAAATTAGAAAGAGATTAATTAGAGTTTCCTTTTCGATTTCGAATTGTAGTTCTCTTTAAATAGTAGGGTAGCTTGTTATTTTCATTATTGATATTTTGATATTAAAATCTTCAGAGAAGTTTTTTCTCCACTTTGCTTGTTTTTCGGCATTCTTTCGAATCAACAAAAATGTCAACACTTCTGACGTTTTTAATGTTAAGCATTTGGTTCCTTTTGCTGGTGAGATAGAAGATTCTGATTCTAGGTCGAATCCTTTTCACGCCGGAGGGACTGATGTAGCGCCTGCTGCCAGAAGGCAGAGATAATTTTTATCTTTAATTAAAAGAGATTATTTTTATCTTTAAATTCTAAGTTTAGATAGTCTCCTTATTTTTAAAATTAGAAAGAGATTAATTAGAGTTTCCTTTTCGATTTCGAATTGTAGTTCTCTTTAAATAGTAGGGTAGCTTGTTATTTTCATTATTGATATTTTGATATTAAAATCTTCAGAGAAGTTTTTTCTCCACTTTGCTTGTTTTTCGGCATTCTTTCGAATCAACAAATTACTCGCCTTCCGTTTTCCGGTATTCTTTCGAATCAACGGAATTACGTGACACCTTTTTACGCTTCCGCTACGTCAGTGTGGGACTATAAAAACATAACTAGAAAACATCCCAGATGTAGGGGGAGAAAACAATAAATGATTGACACTCAGCAATCGGACTCAGAAAATGCTATATTCCTATTTGCAGGCTCTTATGTATCCTCTCCTTGTAGCATGTAAATCAATAAGTAATTTGCGCAAAGCTGCAGCTCAAGAAGTAGTTGACAGAGTTCGGCAACATAGTGGTGTGCTTGTTCATCAGGTAACTAATATTGTAAATCTAGTTTCAAATCGTCTTTTGTTTCATTTCACCCCCTTTTTCTATTTCATTTTTTATGACTAATTTTATTTTATTTATTTTATTTTTTATTTTTTTGGGCAGGCACAACTTGTATCTCAGGAACTAATCAGGGTTGCCATACTTTGGCATGAGACGTGGCATGAAGCACTTGAAGAAGCTAGTCGACTGTATTTTGGTGAACATAACATTGAAGGGATGCTAAAGGTTTTGGAGCCATTACATGAAATGCTCGAGGAAGGGGCTATGAGAACTAGTACCACCATAAAAGAGAGAGCATTTATTGAGGTTGTAAAATCAACTCAACTTTCATTATTTTCTCCCATTCTAGCAGTAATTATTGCATGTTGCACTAGTTTGCAATGTGCGCTGCAGTGTGTTAGTTCACCTGATCAACCTCTTGAGCTTTAATGACCTGATTCTGAGACACAAATGAGATCTCAGAAATTGTTTCATAAATCTCTGTTTCTTTTCATTTACTGACCTTTTTTTTATCTTTCCTAAATGCACAGTGCGCCAGTTTTCCTTAGCTAATTATTTTGCTTTTGTGCAATCTCAGGCATACCGCCGTGAATTACTTGAAGCCTATGAGTGTTGCATGAAATATAAGAGAACTGGGAAGGATGCTGAGCTTATTCAGGTTTAGAAACTACTGAAGCATCGTTTTTGGTTTCTTTATTTCTAAGTTTATCAATTTATGTTATGAAGAAATTGGAATTGATGCATGATAATCATCATAAAAACCACAGCGCTTGCTAGGACTATATTATTATCATTAGCCGGTCTGTTAAATTGCATTGGTTTGTGCTTCTTTTATTTATTTATTTTTTCTCGAAATGCATTTACCGTGCCACTTTGAGTTATTCACCGAGAGAGAATTGAGATTATACTCTTATTATGTTTTGATGCTTTCTGGATTTTACTCTTTCTTCGTTTGGTGTTTGTGTCTTTAGAGCCACTTAATTTTGTATTGACTGAATTTTTCCAGGCATACAAGCTACTACTAATATTAACAGAATCAACTACAACTGTTAAGAAACTGCAGATCCATGCTTTGGCCATTTTCCTTTACCTTTTTTTTCCCCTCCTCGTATTGTACTCGCAATAGTATGTCTTGGTTTAGGTACACACATTGCATTACTCGTACCCTTTATTAGCTTAGTTTTCTTCATTATGTTGCTTCAAGATTCCTTGATCCTTTGATTTTTCTTCTCTGAACCAATTCTCTTAAATTTTTTGCATCACAAAAATGTGCAGAGTGTAATTGTTATTCCCTGAAATTGAGAAAATTGTTATTCTCACACGATCAAATTTGACTATGTTTTTCTTACGAAGGATTTTCATACATGTCATCGGTATTATTGTTGAAATAACCATTGGTACTAATGATTTGTATTATGACTCACTTAGGCATGGGATCTTTATTATCATGTATTTAGACGGATAGATAAGCAGCTCCAAAGTCTCACTACCCTCGACCTGCAAGTAAGAAGAATTTATTTCTTTATTTTATCCCTCATATTTCTTATAGCGGCATTAACATCTCTGTATGCACGCAATAGTCTGTTTCTCCAGAATTGTTAGAATGTCGCGACTTAGAGCTCGCTGTTCCCGGGACATATCGTGCTGGTAAAACCTCTGTACAAGTTGTCATAATTTTTTTTTTTACACCCAAGTCGTCTCACTAAAACAAGTATTCAATTCCATATTCCAGACTCTCCAGTTGTGACGATTAAGTCATTTGCACCTCAGCTTGTGGTTATAACATCTAAACAGCGACCCAGGAAATTGACAATTCATGGAAGTGATGGTGATGAGTATGCCTTTCTGTTGAAGGGACATGAAGATTTGCGCCAAGATGAACGAGTCATGCAGGTGATTTCCTCTTTCCACTTGGATTTCTTCCTCATGAATTTAGGTGTGCTTTAAAGGTTTCTAGGTTGACATTATATATAAGTCATGCAGGTGATTTCCTCTTTCCACTTGGATTTCTTCCTCATGAATTAAGGTGTGCTTTAAAGGTTTCTAGGTTCGATGACATTATATATATATATGTGAACAAATTTTCTTCCCTTGTTCCTGCCTTTTCAGTTTCTTGACCTTTTTTTTT
>NW_010360243.1:0-3413 GCF_000414095.1 Morus notabilis | reverse complement strand
AAAAAAATAAAATAAAAAAGCGCCACTGTCTTATCTATTTCCATCTTGACCCAAATAATGGAGTATGAACCTCTTATCTGGCACATATCCTTCATCAGTCATGAGCTTAAAAAGTTGAGCTAAAACCCCATAAATCATCTCAGCTTGTGGATGGATTCTGTCCCAAACAACAAAGCTGTGAACTTTCTTATCTATCTCAATCCAACTAATGCCTGTTTCTTTTGCTATCCCCATCTCCTTCATTCTCTTGAAAGTCCTTGCTCTCTCTTTCCATTTCCCTTCAGAAGAATATATGTTGGCCAGCAAAACGTATGGCGCAGGGCTCTCAGGTGCCGCTGCAATTAACTGCTCAGCAGCAAATGTTCCCGTCTCGGAATCAGAATGAAAACTACAAGCGCCGAGGAGCGCTTGCCAAACCAGTGGACCAGGCTCGTCCGGCAATTTTTCAATGAAATCTTTAGCTTCAGTAAGAAGTGCTGCTCGACCTAACATGTCAACTACACAAGCATAGTGTTCCTTCCTTGGGCTTATTCTGTGATCTTTAGTCATGGAGTTCAAGAACGCCATGCCCTTCTCAACTAATCCTACATGGCTACAAGCATGAAGCAGAGACAAAAATGTAACGTCTGTTGGCTTCACGCCTTCCATTTTCATCTCTTCATACAATCGTAATGCTCCAAAACCGTCCCCATGGCGAGCAAAAGTGGCAATCATGGAATTCCACGAGATTGGGTTCTTATGAGGCATCTCACTGAAGACTCTGACCGACTCCTCCAATTGTCCGCACTTGGAATACATGTTTATAAGACCATTGTTGACATAAGGATTGTAACTGAAATTCCTTTTGACAATTAGAGCATGGATTTGTTTCCCTAGTCCAAGAGAAGTGTCGTTACCAAACACTCCAAGAACCGCTGACACCATGTTCGTGTCGATTTCAATCCCTGCCGTCACCATTTTCTTAAAGATTTGGATAGCTTCTTTCTCAAACCCATTTTGTGCAAATCCCACAAGGATAACAGTCAAGGCAACCTCATCAAGCTCGTCAACGGACTCAAAAATCAGCCATGCATCTACCATACTACCACATTTCGAGTACATGTCCATCAGTGCACTCTCAAGGCGCAAGTCTGAATCAATTCCCAGCTTCCATAGAATCGCATGAATTTGACGCCCTTCACTTAATGCCTGCAGACCCGAACATGCCATAAGTGAGCTCAAATACGTTAAAGAATTAGGACACACAGTCCCACTCCGCATCAACACAAAAAATTCCAAACTCTCTTTATAGAGTTCATTCCGTACAAGTCCTGAAATCATGGCTGTCCATGTAATAACATTCCTTTCGAGCAGCTCATCAAAAACCCGCCTTCCTGAACTAGAGCACCTGCATTTGAAATATGATGTTATCAATGAATTTTCCACCGCAGTTTCCTGCTCGTAGCCACACCGGAAAACTAAGCCATGTATCATCTCATTTAAGTAACCAAACTCTGGTCCATCTAAAGCTGATAAAATTGTAGTCAATGTAGCTTTATCAAATCTATGAAAACCCAATTCACGCATTCGTTTAAAGCACCCAAAACCATTTTCAAACTGCCCATTTCTCAAAAACCCTGAAATAACCGTATTCCACGAAACTGTATCCTTCAGAGGCATATCATCAAACAGTTTAACGGCATTTGAGAAATCACCACATTGTGAGTACATAAATAGGAGAGAGTTCCAAACAACAAGAGAATTACGGATTATATCCTTGTTTTCCGAGTCAAGAAATTCATATTGCTTGATTAAAGAAGCCTGAATGGAAGAACCCAGACGGAAGTAGCCTTGTCTTCCGCAATGGGGGAGAAGACGGCTTATGGCTACATGATTGAGAACAAATGTGGAGGTTTGTGAAGATGGGTTTTCGTGGATTCTGGCTTTGAAGGGAGAGAGGAGAGAGGAAGCCCAAGATGGCAAGCGAGAGGAGAGGCTGAGGAAGACCCATCTGGATTTCATCCATCAAAGGGACTCAGAGACACCAACAACTTCGGCTTTGGTGTGTTGAGGCAGTTACCTATGAGTTAAAAGACAAGTGAGTAGTGACAAGTGCAGTGAGAAGGGCCTATTTATTTGGAGGGTATTTTACATATTTGCTCGCTTTATTTGTATAGTTTTAACAACTTGCCACATAAATTTTTAATTTTTACAAATTGTTTCTTCAACTTACAAAATTATTATAATATGCTCATTTTAATGATAATTGTGTTAAATTAGTGCCGAAAAAGCACATTCTACGCATAACTTTTAACATCCCAATTTAAATATAACGTAAAATTTTTAATTATTCAACTTTTAATCCCTTAAATTTAATTAAAAACTTTGAGCAAATTTAGTGAAAGAAGGCACATTGTAATATTTTACAAATTCAGGGGTTAATTATAGAAATTAAAATTTTAAAAGGTAATTTACTAAACCACAACAAGTTTAAAAAAGCAATTGTGCTACAAACTTTTATTTAAATAGACTATATATAGATATATATATTTATATATCTTATGTATACATGTGTATTACATTTGTCCTATATTTTTTTTATGAAATCCTAAAAATTTTTAGGGAGTGATAAGTTATTCCCTAAACTTCTACTTTTAATAAACTCTCTCTTAAATTTAAAAATGTGTTGCTAGCTCGAGAGAAAAAGAAGTGTTGCTAGTTTGAAATTCATAATTACACTTGAAATTTATGCGGTACATATCACACTTTTAAAAAGGTAGATATTTAAATTTCCGAGGACGATGAAGATGTCACATGCGAGGAAATTTCTTTCTAAATTTAAAGTCTTTTTTTATTGCCGTGAGGGATTTTTGTAACATTTTGTTTTTATTAATAAAGAATTCATTAAAATTAAAAATAAGTAATTCATCAAATTTTTTTTTTAAAGTTCAAAAAATAAAACCTCCAAAAACCCCATTTATATATATATAACAAAACAACGACAAAGATCTATATCACGGAAAAAGCACTTGGGGGTTTATAATATTTATGTTAACTTATTTAAGTCAGAGTTTAACACCGATGCCTTGAAGTGCTTGGTTCTTGGTTGGATCTATCTATATGGCTACTTGCTTTTTGAGCTCATTCATTCGCCTGAACTAGGCTTTATAAATTTTATTCAACTTGAAAAGTGTTATTTTCAGACTGTTAAATTTTATTTTGCTGTTTTATTCCGACTGTTAATTGAAGAACCTTATTGCAAATTGCAAGAAATGTTTCATCAATGGAAAAAGAGGAAAAGCTGATCACGAAAAAGTTGTGGATCTCAATTCTCAATTCCATGCATTGGTTCTTATTCTCTCGGACAAAAAAAAAAAAAAAAAGGAAAAAAAAAATAGAAAAATGAATTTGTAACATGGGCATATTAATTAGTA
>NW_010360242.1:347-482 GCF_000414095.1 Morus notabilis | reverse complement strand
CGCTTTATTCGTGGCGGTTGTAGAGGGCGAAGAGAGCTTTGATCTGATGCTTTATGGGACCCGTTACAACATAAAAAGTTGTCGCCATTCCCGTGCCAGTTGTAGATCGTGAAGAGAGCTTCGATCTAACGGCTG
>NW_010360242.1:0-282 GCF_000414095.1 Morus notabilis | reverse complement strand
CTAACGGCTGATGGGCCCCATTACGACACCAAAAGTTGTCATCGTTCCCGTGCCATTCGTAGATCGCGAAGAGAGCTTCTTTCATTTAACGGTTGATGGGCACCGTTACGACACCAACATTTATCACCCTTCCCGGGGTGGTTGTAGAGCGCAAAGAGAGCTTTGATATGACGGATGATGGGCCCCGTTACGACACCAAAAGATGTTGTCGTTCCTGTGGCGGTTGTAGAGCCCAAACATAGATTAGATCTATTGGTTGATGGGCGCCGTTACACAACAAAA
>NW_010360241.1:97331-99322 GCF_000414095.1 Morus notabilis | reverse complement strand
AATAATAATAATAATAATAATGAACCGATAGAAAATGAAAAGTGAAGTGAAAATGTACATATTTTAATTGACGTGGTATTCTAATTAACATGGTATAATTTCATTGGACGGACATATGGGAAATTGAGGATCCTAATCCAAGAGAGAAAAAAAAAAGGAAAAAAAGAAAAAAAGCTAAGACCCTCACCAAATAGAAGAAATAAAATAAAATAAAATAAAATAATATCCATTGTTGATTACCCCCACTTCAGCAACCCACCTCGAACCCTTTCCCTTAACGAGGCCCAATTTTTTTAATTAAATACATAATCAAAACACACAAAACTCACTAATAGATGGACCACAAAGGACTTCAGAGAGGGGTAACATCATGATCCATGAGTGAACCTAATTAAGTGACCCTATTTCAGGCAATTTCCACATTTGCAGTAGTTATCACTTTTGATATTCGATAGGATCACTTAGTCAGATCCGCTTATAAGTCATGATGTTATTTTCTCTGGAAGGTCATTGTATTCGATCTGATTGTGGGTTTCGTGTGTTCTGCTTGTGACCTAAATTTTGGATTCTCTCTCTTTTTCATGCTTCCTTTTTTTTTTTTTTTTTTTTTTTTTTTTTTTTTCCTAAGCTTGGTTTTCCACTTTTTAAAGATTTGGATCACCATTATTGCCGCTAAAATATAAATACAATGAGTTTTTCCCTATGAAACTAGATCGATCATCAAATGGCAGTTACTGTCACTGTTTTTTTGTTTTTATAATTAGTTACTCACACTGTTAGTGTTAGATCTTGACGTTCCTATTTTTAATTAGAAACAAGAGTAGCGCTTTCGTAGTTTTAGATAAAAACATGTTATCTGTGAATTTGGAGCTTATTTTGCTTTCAGAGGTAATTTGTAGAAATTAAGGTTGTATAATTGGCGACAACACATACCAGCTCCTTATAATTACTACTCTTTACTCTTAATTTATTTATTTAACTTTACGACACCCAGAAACTGGTTCCAAATACTAGATAGCTAAAGCCTAGACAATCTAATTGCCCTTACAAAGGGGGGAAAAAGAGCCTAATTTAGCAAGCAACAAACAAACCAACAATAAGGAAAATTAATGACGGCAAAAAAAAAAAAAAAGCTATATAAACCGGCCTGATATTGATTATTGTCAAAGGCTAATGGTTTCATTTTAGGAACCGTTTGGTTCACTCAGAATATCTGAACTTATGGCACCAAGACTCTCTCAAGAACGCCATGAACAATGAAAATAAAAGAAACAATCTATTTGAAAAACACAACTGACAATATCTTGATTCCAAATGATAGATTTACAATCCTGTTTATAGGCCTTCAAACATACCCATATTCATGACTCAAAATTAAAACTGAAAAACCCTTCAAATTACAAAACCCCAAGAAATAAAAACTAGATATAAGAAATGAAACATTTAGAATTCCAAAACTCCAAAATTAAGTACAAACATAAGCCTGTACTACTCAGAAATTTTAAACCCCGAAATAAACACAAAACTAAAGTTAAGTAATATTGTTCCCACTCTACTAGTACTATCTGATTATGGACTGCGACACTCGAGCCATGAAAAGATGCACCACAAACATACGTCAAACTGCAATTTTTCAAGATTCTTCACATGAAAAGATGCAGCATTTACCACACTATAATAGATTTATATTCACGATCCAATACTAACTTGTAAATAATCCCAATTACTAAAGTACGTCTAAATCGCCTTCTGAAATCCATCTACTTAAGTACGATACAAATAACCTTTCTCTTCTTCCTCAATAGCTAAAGTCTCCAACTTAGGGGAAAGCCAATACAGGGCGTCTCTCAATTTGTTCTTTTTCGTCAATCTGCAGTAAGTCTTCACCTTCAGATTCTTCAGATTAAGCCATGGTGAACCACAAATCCTTCTCAAATTCTCCGGAAAAATGAGAGCCTATTGACAATAACAAATTAAGAATATAAAAGAGA
>NW_010360241.1:89581-96926 GCF_000414095.1 Morus notabilis | reverse complement strand
GAAGAGCGTGGTGTGAGCATTACAGGAAACCTAGCCACACCCGAGATACCTGCTAGAAGATCCACGACAAGCCTGCAGATTGGAAGCCCTCAAGACCTGCTCCTGACAAAGAAAGTCGTGGCAACTATGCTTCAACAGAAGAAGGAACACCTCCCACCGAATCAAGCCCGTTCAGCAAAGAACAACTCGAGACCTTACAGAAAATGTTCTCACAGCATAATACAATTCACAATACCATTGGAACATGATCCGTAGCACAAAAAGGTAATCACTTTAGTGCTCTTATTGTAAATTCAGAGAAGTCAAAATCATGGATTGTAGACTCAGGTGCCTCCGATCATATGACACAAGATATCTCACTGTTTCACAAGTACAATCCAACAACAGCTGACGGATCCCTCTCTAAAGTAGCCGGAACAAATTCTCTTGTTCATCAACAAGCTAACTCGAGAACATAACTGTGTTCCTAAGTTTTCTTTAAATTTGTGTGAATTTCAGGATTTGACTTCGGGGAGTACGATTGGCAATGCTAAGGTGTATTCTGGACTATTTCTTCTTAAAGCTGAGGGATTTCCTAGAAGACAAACTCATAGTGTAGTACGTGTTGAGTCAAATAAAAGTTCTTTTCCTTCTAAAAATTCCAATAAAGACAATACTATTATGTTGTGGCACTATCAATTAGGCCATCCTAATTTTTTGTATCTTCAAAAACTGTTTCCAGCCCTATTCAAAAATAAAAATCCAAAACTGTTTCAATGTGAAGTGTGTCAATTCTCAAAACATACTCATATATCTTATCGCAATCTATCATACAACGCATCACAACCTTTTTTGATGATTCATAGTGATGTGTGAGGGCCATCTAGAATAAAAAATATCACGGGTACTAGGTGGTTTGTGTCGTTTGTTGATGATCATACTAGAATCACATGGTATCAGAGCGGGAGGTCTTGAATTCAAACCTCCGTAATTGCACTTTTTATCCCCATTTAAATTGTCATCATGTGTTTGGTCTTTAATATATCTCGGGCTTAAATATTCACGTGTTAGGCTTTCCAATTAATTTACCCACACGATTGCTCATTGTCCAGCCCACACGTGAGGGGGAGTGTTAAGTATTAAACTATTGTTGGCCCACCTCCTAACAGCTTAAGCTTTTAGGATGGATTGGTAAACTAACAGTTTTCAAGTCATACGAACATAAAGTTAACTACCTGTACAAGAACGTACATAATCAATCTATAATCCCTAGAAAAGTGATGGTTCTCAAAGAATATTAGACTGCAGAAACGTTATGACATTCGTTCCCTATTGTGACTTGTGAAAAGAGCTTTCTTATTACGATAACAAACTGTCCTGAGACTTGCTACTCAATCATACAAGGCGGCACAAACTCTTTCAAACAAATAATCTTGAACAAGCAACACAAGAAAATATAATGTCACAGTACACCTTGAATCTCACCATCTTAATTGCAGTCAAGCTTTTTTATAATGAGGAAAATAGAGGCGCATGAAATTTACACAAACTAATAGCAAACACTACTATGTCAAAATTACAAGTAAACTCCAAACCTTCTTGCCGACGCTTTCAAGTTTCTCTTTCTCTATTCAATTTTTTAGAATCCCACTTTTCACCCTGAAATAGATTAGGACCATGATTGAAGAGCAGTATGCTATAAATAAGAGTAAAATGTTAAATAAAATAAAAAAGCTACACACACACTATATGTAGCACGCTATTGCTCTTTTGTGAGAACCCGGAGTATCGCTTCGCTATATATGCTAAAATATGATGAAACCCCTTTTTCAATTTTAAATAATTAATTATAAAGAGTAACCAACCATTTTATGAGCCTTTTCTCAAGGCAGCGCCCCCAAAGAAACTACACAAGAATCTGTCAACTTGAAAACAAAGATGAGAACTAAACATGGATACCTCTCACATAAAAATTATACAAACTATTGTATTTACTCCATTTGACTCTTTTTTATCTTGTTTATTTTTTTTTCCTTTTTTTCTTTTTTTTTTTTTCTTTCTTTTTTTTTTTTTTTTTTTTTTTTTTTTTTCCTAAGCTTGGTTTTCCACTTTTTAAAGATTTGGATCACCATTATTGCCGCTAAAATATAAATACAATGAGTTTTTCCCTATGAAACTAGATCGATCATCAAATGGCAGTTACTGTCACTGTTTTTTTGTTTTTATAATTAGTTACTCACACTGTTAGTGTTAGATCTTGACGTTCCTATTTTTAATTAGAAACAAGAGTAGCGCTTTCGTAGTTTTAGATAAAAACATGTTATCTGTGAATTTGGAGCTTATTTTGCTTTCAGAGGTAATTTGTAGAAATTAAGGTTGTATAATTGGCGACAACACATACCAGCTCCTTATAATTACTACTCTTTACTCTTAATTTATTTATTTAACTTTACGACACCCAGAAACTGGTTCCAAATACTAGATAGCTAAAGCCTAGACAATCTAATTGCCCTTACAAAGGGGGGAAAAAGAGCCTAATTTAGCAAGCAACAAACAAACCAACAATAAGGAAAATTAATGACGGCAAAAAAAAAAAAAAGCTATATAAACCGGCCTGATATTGATTATTGTCAAAGGCTAATGGTTTCATTTTAGGAACCGTTTGGTTCACTCAGAATATCTGAACTTATGGCACCAAGACTCTCTCAAGAACGCCATGAACAATGAAAATAAAAGAAACAATCTATTTGAAAAACACAACTGACAATATCTTGATTCCAAATGATAGATTTACAATCCTGTTTATAGGCCTTCAAACATACCCATATTCATGACTCAAAATTAAAACTGAAAAACCCTTCAAATTACAAAACCCCAAGAAATAAAAACTAGATATAAGAAATGAAACATTTAGAATTCCAAAACTCCAAAATTAAGTACAAACATAAGCCTGTACTACTCAGAAATTTTAAACCCCGAAATAAACACAAAACTAAAGTTAAGTAATATTGTTCCCACTCTACTAGTACTATCTGATTATGGACTGCGACACTCGAGCCATGAAAAGATGCACCACAAACATACGTCAAACTGCAATTTTTCAAGATTCTTCACATGAAAAGATGCAGCATTTACCACACTATAATAGATTTATATTCACGATCCAATACTAACTTGTAAATAATCCCAATTACTAAAGTACGTCTAAATCGCCTTCTGAAATCCATCTACTTAAGTACGATACAAATAACCTTTCTCTTCTTCCTCAATAGCTAAAGTCTCCAACTTAGGGGAAAGCCAATACAGGGCGTCTCTCAATTTGTTCTTTTTCGTCAATCTGCAGTAAGTCTTCACCTTCAGATTCTTCAGATTAAGCCATGGTGAACCACAAATCCTTCTCAAATTCTCCGGAAAAATGAGAGCCTATTGACAATAACAAATTAAGAATATAAAAGAGAGACATCAATAAATTAAAGTGATAAATCAATTATGCATAGAATTTAACCTGCAATTACCTTGTATATAAACATGAAATCGAACAATCAATTATTAGATTTGCAGATATACGTATATATACCTCTTCTTTGTAAACATGAACGTCCACGCAGTTCCAGGAGAAATTCATATTTGAAAGAAATGTTATCATATCGATATACCAATTGTTGTCATAGACATTGTCGTGAGAGTCCTGCCGAATTACGAAGTTGCCATTCGATAGATTTGGTGACTTCATCTTTAAGCTAAACCTTACATCACCCTGGTAACAGAAGGAAACTTGGTTTGGAGTTTCAATTGAGAGCTCTACTTCTTCTCTTCTAATAAAAACCTTTTCAAGTGTTATATTCTTCAGGTGTTGACCGCAAATTTTGATGCTCTTCATCTTATAGCAGCCCCTTAAAGTCAAACTCTCAAGGAGGGGAAGTCCAAAAATTATATCTTCCAAAGACTTGTCATCGAGCCAATTGTTAAGCAGAGAAAGACTTTTAATTGCCCTGCAGGCAGAAATATTGATGTCCTCACAATTTCCAGAATGTGTGAAAGACTCCGCATTTATTGCTTCAACTTTAAGTGTTTGACAAGATGAGTATCTAATTTCTAAGAACTTGAGGCTTAAACTCGAAATTCTCGGATTCGACAATCCCTTACAATTCTTCAAGAAAAATTCGTCAAGGGAAGGGCATCCCGTGACTAAACCACATAATATGTGATCATCCAATTTGGCAGCTTTCAAGGATAAAGATTTCAAAGACGGAAGACTTACTGAACAAGCACCATTCAACTTCAGACTTTCCAACTTCAAAACATTCAATGACCCCGCACTAAGCACTGCTTCAGGTAAGCAGTAGAATGAATCAGAAATGTAGCTCCACTCAAATTTTGTTTTCGCACGAAGATCGAATTCCTCAACATTGCTTCGAATTACGAAGGATAACCAATTATCTAGCGCAGATCTACCTCCATAATACTTAATATCAAGCTTAAATCTAGTTATGAATGAATCAGAAATGTAGCGCATGCTTGCCTCGCGGTGTTTCAAACACTTGTCGACAAAGTTATAGAATCTTTTGCGAGAGTGAAAGGCGAAGTGCGTAATATCAGCATCTGAGAACTCCAAGGAAGGGACTGTATACCACATGCGTCTCCAACGCTTCGTGAGGAGGCTCATCCGGACAACATCAATGGTGGGAATAAAAGAGAGAATGCGATGAATTATAGGATCAGGTAATCTTGAAATTCTGTCTACAGCCGCGCTGGTATCTTGGTCTCTAAAGTTTGTTTTTACTCTTTTTGTAGCCATTTAACTCCAAGAGACTAAAAGAAAAATGAGGAATCACATATCAAGCAAAGAGAAGGGGGTACAAAATTTTTTGATCCTGAACTGAGAAGACAAAAGTCCCTGCTTATATACTAGTAAAAATCTAGTACGAAAGTTAAAAAGTCTCGTCTGTTAATTTTCCATCATGGTCTAGGAATTCTAAAGGTCAATATTAATCATGTGTCTTTTTTCTATCACGTGTCAATTTAAAAAGTCTCGTCTGTTGATTTTCTATCATGGTCTAGGAATTCTGAAGGTCAATACAAATGTATCTGAAAAAGTATGCGAACCTACAGCATTAACTTTTCACAACTAAATTAGGAAATTAACCACAGACTCTTCGTATAACTTGACTCGTATTGTTATCAAGTGTTCTGGTTGGTTACAAAGGAGGTTTTTGAGTTTAATTTCAATTCGAAGTTATGTGTGACATTATTTAAAGGCTTTTAATTGTAGCACAAAAGGTTAAATGTACATTTTTTGATAGTTTTGAACTGTAAAAACCTAAAACTGAAAACTCAAATCAGTAAAATGAACGAGACCTAATGAAAAAGTTGGTTTTATGCTTCAGAAGTTTAGAGAGAAAGAGAGACAGAGAGAGACGGTAGAGAGGGAAAGTGAAGTGAAGATGGTGAGGTTACTTTGTTTACACTCAACTACCCAAGATGGTGAGGTTACTTTGTTAACATGAACTTAACATGAAATCTGCTACATAATTTAAGAATACGGATGTTAATTCCATAAATTCTTTATTCACAATATAACATAATATTTTCTAAGAAAATCTTTGACTTAAATAAATAAATTATATTATTTAAAGTCTAGGATTTTCTCAGTCATTACAGTTATACTCAATGTTGCTATTGGAGTATTGAAACAGGCTTAGTGAGGAAGGAGATAGGGAAAACAAAAACAAAAAACGATAATAAACCGATAGAAAATGAAAAGTGACGTGAAAATGTTTGCTAACATGTACATATTTTAATTGATGTGGTATTCTAATTGACGTGGTATAATTTTATTGGATAGACATAGAGGAGATAGACGATCCTAATCCAAGAAAAAAAAAACAAAAACAAAACTCAAACCCTCACCCAATAGAATATAATAAAATAAAATAATATCCATTGTTGATTACCCCCACTTCAGCAACCCACCTCGAACCCTTTCCCTTAACGAGGCCCAATTTTTTTAATTAAATACATAATCAAAACACACAAAACTCACTAATAGATGGACCACAAAGGACTTCAGAGAGGGGTAACATCATGATCCATGAGTGAACCTAATTAAGTGACCCTATTTCAGGCAATTGCCACATTAGTGAGGTCACTTTTGATATTCAATTTCTTACAAATTCCCTTCTAGTGAGGTGCCCTTTTGATATTCAATTTCCTGCAGTAGTGAGGTGCACTTTTAGATAAAACAGGTTATCTGTGAATTTGGAGCTTATTTGCATTCGGAGGTAATTTGTAGAAATTAAGGTTGTATAATTGGCGACAACATACCAGCGCTCGTTATAATTACTATATTCTTTAATCTTAATTTATTTAGTTAACTTTACGACATCCAGAAACTGGTTCCAAATACTAGATAGCTAAAGCCTAGTCACTCTAATTGCCCTCATAAAAGGGGGGAAAAAAGAGCCTAATTTAGCAAGCAACAAACAAACCAACAATAAGGAAAATTAATTTAGGCCAAAATAAAAAGCTATATAAACCGGCCTGATATTGATTATCGTCAAAGGTTAATGGTTTCATTTTAGGAACCGTTTGGTTCACTCAGAATATCTGAACTTATGGCACCAAGACTCTCTCAAGAATGCCATGAACAATGAAAATAAAAGAAACAATCTATTTGAAAAACACAACTGACAATATCTTGATTGCAAATGAAAGATTTGCAATCCTGTATAGGCCTTCAAACATACCCATATTCATGACTCAAAATGAAAACTAAAAAACCCTTCAAATTACAAAACCCCAAGAAATAAATACTAGCTAATAGAAATTCAAACATTTAGAATTCCAAAACTCCAAAATTAAGTACAAACATAAGCCTGTGCTACGCAGAAATTTTAAACCCGAAATAAACACAAAACTAAAGTTAGTAATATTGTTCCCACTCTACTAGTACTATCTGATTATGGACTGCAACACTCGAGCCATGAATAGATGCACCACAAACATACGTCTAACTGCAATTTTTCTAGATTCTTCACATGAAAAGATGCAGCATTTACCACACTATAATAGATTTATATTCACGACCCAATAGTAACTTGTAAATTATCCCAATTACTCAAGTACGTCTAAATCGCCTTCTGATCACAATAGAAATAACCTTTCTTTTCTTCCTCAATAGCTAAAGTCTCCAACTTAGGGGAAAGCCAATACAGGGCGTCTCTCAATTTGTTCTTTTTCGTCAATCTGCAGTAAGTCTTCACCTTCAGATTCTTCAGATTAAGCCATGGTGAACCACAAATCCTTCTCAAATTCTCCGGAAAAATGAGAGCCTATTGACAATAACAAATTAAGAATATAAAAGAGA
>NW_010360241.1:47778-89128 GCF_000414095.1 Morus notabilis | reverse complement strand
TGTGAAAGACTCCGCATTTATTGCTTCAACTTTAAGTGTTTGACAAGATGAGTATCTAATTTCTAAGAACTTGAGGCTTAAACTCGAAATTCTCGGATTCGACAATCCCTTACAATTCTTCAAGAAAAATTCGTCAAGGGAAGGGCATCCCGTGACTAAACCACATAATATGTGATCATCCAATTTGGCAGCTTTCAAGGATAAAGATTTCAAGGATGGAAGACTTACTGAACAAGCACCATTCAACTTCAGACCTTCCAACTTCAAAACATTCAATGACCCCGCACTAAGCACCGCTTCAGGTAAGCAGTAGAATGAATCAGAAATGTAGCTCCACTCAAATTTTGGTTTCGCACGAAGATCAAATTCCTCAACATTGCTTCGAATTACGAAGGATAACCAATTATCTAGCGCAGATCTACCTCCATAATACTCAATATCAAGCTTAAATCTAGTTATGAATGAATCAGAAATGTAGCGCATGCTTGCCTCGCGGTGTTTCAAACACTTGTCGACGAAATTACAGAATCTTTTGCGAGAGTGAAAGGCGGAGTGCGTAATATCAGCATCTGAGAACTCCAAGGAAGGGACTGAATACCACATGCGTCTCCAACGCTTCGAGAGGAGGCTCATCCGAACAACATCAATGGTGGGAATAAAAGAGAGAATGCGATGAATTACAGGATCAGGTAATCTTGAAATTCTGTCTAAAGCCGCGCTGGTATTTCTGTCTCTAAAGTTTGGTTTTACTCTTTTTGTAGCCATTTGACTCCAAGAGACTAAAAGAAAAATGAGGAATCACATATCAAGCAAAGAGAAGGGGGTACAAAATTTTTTGATCCTGAACTGAGAAGACAAAAGTCCCTTCTTATATAATAGTAAAAATCTAGTAGGAAAGTTTAAAAGTCTCGTCTGTTAATTTTCTGTCATGGTCTAGGAATTCTAAAGTACAATATTAATCACGTGTCTTCTCTATCATGGTCTAGGAATTCTAAAGGTCAATATTAATAATGTGTCTTTTTTTTATCACGTGTCAATTTTAAAAATCTAGTCTGTTGATTTCCTATCATGGTCTAGGAATTCTGAAGGAGGTTGTAAATGCATATTTGGGGTCGCAAATAAATTAGGAAATTAACTAGTCTCTTCGTATAACTTGAGTCATATTGTTATCAACAGTTTTGATTGGTTACAAAGGAGGTTTTTTTTTTCTTTTTTTTCTTCTCAATTTGGGGTGGGAAATTTTAGCTACGGTTGTGCAAAGGGAACCGCAAACCCCTCTAAAACCTCACAAAATTTTAAAACATAAAACTCAAAAATTTGATTTCTAACCTCAAACCCCATAGAGTTCTTTTTTTTAATTTTGATTTCTAACCTCAAAAATTTTTCTTTCTCCCATTTCACCCCTACTCAAAAAAAGTTGTCATATCAACCCCTCGAAAACAAAATATTATGCAACATTTTCAAAACATAAAACTCATCGCCATCTATTGGAATATGTTTTATGATCTTTTTTGAGAAATATATATTGAGTAGTTTTGAAAATACAGTAATACTATTTTTTATTTTGGTTAATTTTAAATTTGACCACCAATCAAAAGGTTATCTTATTTTTTTTTCTCTTACAACTCAAGATGCCACAAAATGCCCATTTCTCCTTTAGTTTATTAAAAGTTTTTGTCAATACGATTTTAATTTTTTAACGGTTTTAAATTTACTATATTTATTTTTACTACGTATTTAAATATGCCACACGTGATTAAAACTATTAAAAAAATTAATACCTTAATGTCGGAAGTAGCAAAGTTGCAACTTTTTTTGGAGAAAGTTTTGCATCACTTCGACTTGTAAGAAGTAAAGTGAGACAACTGTTATTTTCGTGGCTAATTTGAAAATTTTTTATTTTCTGTAGTTAATTATTTCTCAAAAAAAAATAGTATGCGCCCCCATTTACTTCGAAGGTTGGCTCCGCTCATCCAGTTCCATGTCATAACCGTTTTCCAGCAATTTAAATTTTCTCGACACATCAAAATATGCATCACTTTACAGTAGACTCATATGTTCACGATCCATTAATACTACTGGTACATACAATTACAACTTACTAAGTACGTAAAGATGTAATTACTTATGTGTGATAAGTACATAATTTCTTGCTTAAATGACCTTGCAAATTCATTATTATCATATAAAATAAAATGCTATAGTACACCCCACTTCTACATGTTATATACTTGATTGAAGACTTTCCCTATAAATATAATTATACTTCGGTCCCTGCGGAGCCACATACGTGTTTCAATCAATGTCTAACTAATTAAATTATAACACGCCATTTAGTATATCTAAATATTTAAGTAAGAAAAAGTTAGTTAAAAATATATTTTATTCTTTCAAATGATGCGGCACCGTGGTGGAGATTTGGTGAGTTTTTGGAGCGCAATTTTCGGTCCTCTGACAGTGATATGATGTTGTTGCTTTGAGCTCTCGTCCATCTCGCCGGTGCGGATTTGGGAGACGTGATGTGTGGGGTGCTCACTGCCAGAAATGGACGCTTTGGGACTTCCAAAGATACGAGATGTGCTATGTTTCCAATGGACCGGTGGTATGGGGGGCTCGATCCCGATTGTACAACATTTTCTTTAGAGATCTCCATATTTTGGTTTGAGGGTCGGTAGTTATGCTCCTTTCATTGCAGCTCTTCTTAGATTCGATTGCCTACTCTATGGTTATTGAGTCCTCCCTGTTGGTTGTGGCTATTTATTTTTTTCATTGTGTTTATTGTTTCGTAATAAAGGCGTTGATATTTCGGCCTTATTGGAGTTGGTTTATGTTGTTTTGTTATTATATTAGTTTTTTTAATAACGGAGGTGGTTTCTCCACCTTCTGACATTATCCAACTAGATTTGATTCTATGTCATGCCACTCGTGTCCCTATTATTTGGGGTCTGGTCTCGATCGATTGGGTTAATACATCGACTGTAAAGGTCCCCGTTGGGTCTTGGCACTTGTATTTCATCCTTGTGCTTCATCCGTCTATACTGGTGAATCCAATCAATATTTCGGGTCGAATTTCCTTGTAAGTGGTGCTCACTTGCAACTAGTTTGAGTATGAAATTTGTTTTAATGAAATGAAATTTTTTCCTTTAAAAAAAAAAAATCTGATTGATTACTTTCAACACCATTCTAGACACTAAAATTAGACAAATAATTTGAGTCCAGTCTAGAGAGTGATAATATTTTATTGAATTTTGTATACGTCTTTATGCAATAATACAAGGCTTTATCAAAAAGGGAAAAGGGAAAAATCGAGTAATTACGAATAAATGAAAATTCTAGGTGTTACCATATTCAGAAAAATTACCATATGCGACTTCTTAATGGAAACATTTCATCATTTGTTTCTTAATTTCCAAAATTGTTGCTACAATTATGGTTGTTCCTTAATAAATTGGAGAGGGAATTGGGTTTCTTGATTTTGGTCTTCCCCAAAATGGTGGGTCTAAGAATATGGATGTGATATTTGAATTAGACTCGAATCTAGATTGATGAGTTATATTGAGATTCTGATTCTGTTTTCGCAAAGTCACTTTGAATGATAACAACCTAAGCACCAGGAATTTCAAAAAAAAAAGAAAAAAAGAGTAAACCCGAAAAAAAGAAGAAAAACCATAATAAAGAGACGGTGAATATATTTAATTAATCTAATGCTTCAATTGATGTGGTATAATTTTATTGGTGAGATAAAGAAAAGGACGGAAAAAAGGTGACTGAAAATCCGGGCTGAGGAGCAAAAGGAGGAATCCGCCCGAGGAGGGGCTCGTGTCTGATTAGCTAGTTGGTGAGGCAATAGCTTACCAAGGCGATGATCAGTAGTTGGTCCGAGAGGATGATCAACCACACTGAACTGAGACACGGCCCAGACTCCTACGGGAATTGATATACCCTTCTTCTCTCTAAGTTCAGATTTATTGTTATCAGTTTTTTGTCTCAATGCTTGTCCCTCCACTAATTACTTACCATGTCATCTAAATTTAGAAGTCTGACTACATAAATAAAAATAAAATACTAAAAATACTTAAGCAAATCATAAGGTGTTAAAATTTAATTAGAGAGACAGCTACCAAAACAAGAAAATAGGACAACAATCTTGATTCCTCCCCTCTCGGTACCCAAATCTATTTTCAAATTATGTTCTATTTTAAATTACTATCAAATTATCAAGTTTCTCGAAAAATACAATACAACCCCCGTTTATTTTCTTATAATTATTCTCCTAATAAATTTAACAATATTATAGTAAAGATAGATTTTTTAAAGAAAATTAAAAAATAAAAAATTATTGTGTGAGGTATGTATGTAACTTTGTAATTACGGTTACTTTTGATTAATACATCTGTTAGGTATTTTTATTAGTTGACAATTTAATAACAATCTTGTAAAAATTTAAAAAATAGGTTTCAGAGAATTTCGGATTGCAAAAGAAGATTCAGAATCAGATTTAAAGTTGAAGTTGCAAATTTTTTTGACTTGTGATATGTGGAGATAAGGATTAAAAATGATGATTTGAATTTGAATAGAAGATGGCTTATTGCTGAAAAAGTGATATGGATTTAGTTTCAAATTTAAATGGAGATAGCTTGCAAGTCAAGCTTAATTCGGATTTGATTTTTTTTGTGAAGTAATCCGAATATGACGTGGAGAAGATTTTAATTCAAATTTAAGAGTTGCATATTTGAATTTATTAGAGATGATTTGGCTGCACTTGGTTAGTGATTTACGTGAGATAAGTTTTAGGGTATGTTTAGTTCGCTAATTCGAATTTTTAATTTGAGTTGAGATTTGACTTTATGTGAGAGCTTTTTACTGTAGTAAAAAAGTTAGATGTGATTGTTTTTAAGAGCCTTTTACTGTGACAAAACTCGAATCGGTGAAATGAACTGAATGTTAAAATACTACAAAGGTGGAGGTGTAGTGTAAGTAGACTAAAGCATTGGGTTTGGTTTAAAAGTTCAAATGGTTCCGGAGAGTGGCACCCAAATAAACAACTTAATTATTACTTCAATTTTTGTCCAATCCGAACATGCAACAGTAATTTAATTTCTAAAAGCATTATATGTTTGCACTAATTTAAGACAAACTGCAAAACCCACACTAATTTGAAACAAAAGCACTCGTACGTAATTCATAAACCTAGTTTAAATCTGACCAAAATCATGATCTGCAAATCTCGTCAACTCTATGCGCCTGAAAATCTGTATTCATGTGATGAATTTTATTGAAAACAAAGGACAAAAAACAAAAAAAAAGAAGCAAATTACACTAAATAAAATTAGAAAACAAAACTAAACTTCCAAAGTATCTTTTATCCATCATATAGTAAAAGACATATTAAATTAGTGCCATGTACTGTATGGAGAAGACATGCCAACATGCAACACGATGGGACTTATTTCTTGCTCTAACAATCACCGAAAGAAAGGGAAAAAGAAAACAGAAATTTCAGAAATGCATATTTCCATTCCCAAACCCTAGGCGAGCATGGCCAAACGACGATGGCTGCAGCGGGACTACAACCGCCAAAGAAGTAGCGTTTTCCGGTGGCGCTGCCTTCAACTCCTGAACCCTTGCAGCCACTCTCCTCCTTAGCTCAATCAGCGCGGCCATATGCTGCCTCAGCTCCTCCATTCCCATACCCTCTATCCCCTCGTCCCACCAGAACTTTTCGCCGCCGATCTTCTCTTTCTTCTTCTCCTCCGCCAACCTAGTCTTCTCGGCCTCAAGCTCTTTCACTGCCTCGACATAATCTCTGTTAAACTCTTCAAAAACATTCGTAACAACATTAGTAGAAGTGCTGGCGGCGGCGGCGGCAGCAGCAGTATTCGTGCCATGAGCGTATCGGAGGACGATGGAGTCGACGGAGGGGTGACCGAAGGCGAAGAGCTTGCTATTGGGGGAGAAGACGAGGGCGGCGACCTCGGAACCACAAAGGACGCTGAGCTCGGCGGCCTTTTTGAAGAGGCCGGAACGGCGCTTGGAGAAGGTGACTTGTTTGTTGCTTCCGTTTTCAAGCTTTTTAATTTCTATTCTCTGCCGGCCCTGGGTTTTCTTCTCCTTCGTGATCTCGTTCAATACAGCCATTGATTTAGACGAAGAAAAGAAAGAAAAAAAAAATATTAGGACGAGTTTAAAAACTCGATGAGATTTTGGTTAGCGTCCTTGTCTTTTTATAAGGTATTGTGCGCAGGTCTGTTCTCCCTTTTTGTAATGCGATTCTTCCTTTTTGTTTCCATATATTGTTGATTGGAGAGTATTTCCTTATTTAAGCAAGTTTCCATATAGTGATTAAAAGAATCAATGTATAAAATCGACCGGGAAATTAGTCCAACCTTTCTCTTAATATAACTTTTAAGGGGAGTTTGTTTTTAATTTATATATTACGAATGTATTTAGATAAATATTGGTGTGTGAAACAATTAATATGTAAATGTAAGGGTTGTTCATGATCTATTTGGTCCCAAACCGTTAGGTTTTTAGGCCTGACTACTATTAGTACAGTTTTAAAAAATCCAAACTCTATCAGATTCTTTCTATGAGATATAACTAGACCAAACTGTTAGTAAATAGTCTGGTTTGGTTAAACAACAGTTTGGACTGTTAGATTTTTTAATTAACAAAATCATATGTCACATAATACATATCATTCTTTAAAATCACAAACAACAATAATATATAATAAAAACAAAAGTCCATAACTATTAAACAATAATATTACAACCATCCAAAAGGTAACAACATTAACACGCAATCCAAAGCAAAATAAAATTCATAACTAGTGATATTATAGTCATCCAAAATTAAAAGGTAGCAAATAACAATCACTACAAGAAACATGGCTATTAGCAACGATAAAAAGTCGTTGCAACAAATGGAAAGTCGTCGCAAATGTTGTTTTAGCAACCACTTGTCGTCGTAAACCTATCGTCGCAATTGATTCATCGCAAAAAAAATTTTTGCGACGAAAAGTAGTCGTCGCAATTATATTTTCGACGACAATCGTCGTAAATGAGTCGCTGCATTTATTTCGTCAGTTACATCGTTAAGATGGCATGACATTGAGTTTTTACACCGACATTTTCGAATTAAGTCGTCGTAAAAGATGAAAATTTAGCTGACATGACTTATATTTTTTACGACCACAATTGTCGTCGCAAATAATATTTTAATTTTTTATTTATTTTTATTATTTTACTAATTAATGTTGTATATTAATATAGATTTAAACCCAATAATAAATATAATTCATGATATTATAATAATAAAAAAGAAGTAAATAAAAGGAAATAAATAATAAAAAATATAAATAAAAATTATTATTGTAAAAAGTAAATAATAAAATAAAATAAAAATGTAATTATAGTAGAAATATGCGGAAATACAAATTGTTATATTAATAAAAGTCTAATCTCCTAAATTGGCAGTGTCACTAGAATCATCGTCGTTATCATCAGAAGGATTTGGATGCGAATGACCTGGACAGACATACGACACAGTAGGAGTAACCGCTGGGAAAGTCATATTGAGGTGCATTTGAGTGATGAAATCCTGCATCTAAATTTTAAATATTTTGAGCATCATTGGGCGTAAATATAATTTCCCTTGTTTCATTCTCCCTACCAAAAGCTCTTCTTTAGGTATGATACGATTGCTTCATTCTTCTTCTTCTTTTTGGAATTTTGACCGTGGTTTATCGCTCAGAATTGGGTTATTTTTCCATATTTTCTTTGGGTTTTGGTTTAAATTTTTTATTTGCTGTTAAGGTCGGGGTACTTTTATATGATCAGTTTTCATTGTTCTTTTGCTTTTCAAAAAGAAGAAAAGAAAAGAAAAGAAAAGAAAACTAACTGTCCATTAGTTACATGAACCATATAATTATAACTATTTAGCCCCGTTGCAAATGTATCAATCTTGATCCATACTTTCTTGCTTGTTATGATGATCAATATGTATCAATTTTTTTTATGATTGTTTGCATATTGTTCCTTTTTTTTCTTCTCTTGCATGATGTATTATTTACTTACTATTATGCTTGTTTAGATGGGAATTGGAAAAAGAAAAAGATAGTGTTGAGTGTTCCTAAATGGAGGGTATTATACCACGAAGTAAAGTTATATGGGACCTCAAAACTGTAGATTTTTTTTGTGGTTTATGTATCAATACTTGTTTTTTATCTACATAAAAATTGTTAATGACGAAATGAGAATATTAGTTATTAGTGCTCTAATCTTAGAACAAATTTATGCTCTTTTTTTTCCGAAAATAAAACAAGTATTTGTTAGATATATATTTTTGCATAATGTCTATTTCGATCATTTTAACCACTCACGATATTTAACCTTATAGTTTTCCAAACACTATTATACTGCTTTTGGAAGCAACAACACTTTTAAAGCCCGTTTAGTTCCCTGATTCGAGTTTTTAATTTGAGTTGAGATGTGACTTTATGTAAGAACTTTTTACTGTAGCAAAAAGTTAGATGTGACTGTTTATGAGAGCTTTTTACTATAGCAAAACTTGAATTCTAAACTTGAATCGATGAAATGAACGGGGCCTTAAAATTATAGTTTACCAAACACTCGATTGCTTTATGTCACGGTTATTTTTTCCATCAGCATAGCATAGCTGACAACAATTCTTCAAAAATCTACTGTGCTACCAAATTGGGCTATTGTCATGGCTACAAAAAGAGCAAAATCAAGCTCCCAAAACCACAATAGTAGCCTGGCCGTGGACAGAATTTCAAGATTAGCTGATCCTGTAATTCATCGCATTCTCTCTCTTATTCCCACCATTGATGCCGATCGGATGAGCCTCCTCTCGAAGCGTTGGAGACGCATGTGGTATTCCGTCCCTTCTCAGATTCTGATATTTCGCGCTTCCCCTTTCATGTTCTCAAAGCATTCTACAAGTTTGTCGAGAAGTGTTTGAGGCACCACGAGGCGAGCATGCGCTACATTGCTGATTCGGTCATAACTAGATTTAAGCTTGATGTTGAGTACTATGGAGCCTGATTTAAGCTTGATGTTGAGTACTATGGAGCCAGAGCTACCCTTGATAGTTGGTTATCTTTCGTAACTTGAAGCAGCATTGAGGAATTCGATCTTCGTGTGAAACCAAAATTCGTGGAGAAAAGTACTTAGTTCAAGGTCATTGGTTGTTTTGAAATCGGATAGTCTGAAGATGAGTGGTCCTTGCTCAGTTGGATGATTAGATATTAAATAGTTTATTGTTGGGATGCCCTTCAGTTGAGAAGTTTATCTTAAAGAAATGCATCGGTTTGTTGAATCCTAGAATTTCGAGCTCAAGCCTCAAGGCTCTTAGAATTGCAAATGCAGCATCCGGTTTTGACACAATTCAAGTTGAAGCTACAAATGTGAAAGTATTTCGGATATTCCGGTGATTATACGGACATCAATCTTTCAGGTTCCAGGGCAATCAAAATTCTCGCCCTGCTCGACAATTGCCTCGAGGACAAGTCGTTGGAAAATATAGGACTTGTTCATTTTATAACCCAAATAATATTTTTACAGTGTTTTCTCTTATAAAAATAAAAATTAAACTTTTTTGTTACATTATATTTTCTCTTAACACAACTTAAGTCATGACTTGAGTTGTGCAAATGAACATATTCATAATCTTTGGACTTCCCTCCCTTGAGAGTTTGACTTTAAGGAAATGCAGGGAGTTGAAGCGCATTGAAATTTGTGGAGCGCCTGAAGACTATATAACACTTGAAAAATTCAGTGGTCAAGAAGCAGTGGAGCTATCAATTAAGGCCTCATTTAGTCGCTGATTTGAGTTTTTAATTCGAGTTGAGATGTAATTTTATGTGAAAGTTTTTAACTGTAGCAGAAAAAGTTACAATTGACTTTTTATGAGAGCTTTTAACTGTAACAAAACTGAAATTGAAAACTCGAATCAATAAAATGAACGAGGCCTAAAACTCCAAAGCAAGTTTCTTTCTGTTATAAGGGTGATTCAAGGTTTAGCATAAAGATATTGTCACCAAATCTGTTGAATGGAAACTTCAAAATCCGCCAGTACTCTAAGGACGGGTACTATAACGCCAATTGGTATATCGATCTTATAAGTTTTCTGTCAAAAGTCAATTTCTCCTGGAACCATGTGAACTTGCGTGTTCTCTCAGAGGAGGTATGTCCAAAAGTAATTGTAACACCCACTTAATTAGAAAACTAATTAAGTGTGGTTGTTATGTAAATAGAGTTTTTTAGTTTGCCTAATTTTTTTAAAAAAAATAATTTTAAATATTGATATTTTTGGGTTTAAGTTTAATTTTACACCTGTTGGATTGAATTTTTAATTTGAGTTAAGATGTAATTTATGTGAGAAATTTTTATTATAGCAGAAAAAATTAAATGTGACTTTTTATGAGAGCTTTTAACTGTAGCAAAATTGACATTAAAAACTCGAATTAGTGAAATGAACGAAGCTTTAGAGTCTATCTTGAGTAGTTGAGTGTAAATAAAGTAACCTCACAATCTTCACTTCACTTTCCCTCTCTACCGTCTCTCTCTGTCTCTCTTTCTCTCTAAACTTCTAAAGCATGAAACCAAACTTTTTCATTAGGTATCGTTCATTTCACTGATTCGAGTTTTCAGTTTTAGGTTTTTACAGTTTAAAACTATAAAAAAATGTACATTTAACCTTTTGTGCTACAATTAAAGGCTTTTAGATAATGTCACACATAATTTCGAATTGAAATTAAACTCAAATCCGCGAAGTGAACGATGCCTAAAACTTGAGTTTGAAAAGAACTTATACCAAAGAACGATCCTTCATCTACAATTGGGGATAATCATGAGATTAAAACACCAAGCTTTTGGACCAAATCCAAATTTGAGGTTAGTTTCGTTTCAAAACTTTCAGTTTTGCTATTCTTTGAATCTGAGATTCTATCCTTAAGCTTTTTCTTTTGATATTTGAACTTGTGATGAAGATTTAGTTTTGGAATTCCTAGAACAGAACCGAATTGAATGTTTGAGTTTTGGTTTTCATGTATGAATTGATGGGTTTAAAAAGGGATTTTGATTAGCAATATTGTTGAAGATTTTGAGAACAGAGACTTCTTGAAAAATTTTATGGGAAATTTATATTTTTAAATGTAAATTAATGTTTCCTTTCCGTTTGGTATTTTGGGTAAATATTGTTAAACTAATTTTGAAGCTTTTAACAGGGGTTAGAACGCTGTTCCAGCCTCTCTTCCATCACTTGGTTTCAAATCTGAAGTTCTTTAGCTTCTTTTGAGATTTTTTCTTATTTTTTTTTTCTGTTTAAAAATAGTATTAAATGCTTAGAATTTTATTCCCTAAATTTTACACACACACACATATATATATCTTTAATTTCTCTTGAAAGCTGTCAAAATTATGTTAAGGCACACTAATAAGTACTTAGTACTTTGTATAACAAATTAAAGTCTAAGAACGGAAATTGAAATCAGAAAGTTGTTTGTTTGCAAAGGAAAATGGAATGGCTAAGTGGAGTACCAATGGAAGTTAGATTCAAGCTTGGACTCCTGTAGATTAGAATGCAATAGTTTTTTTGACTTTTGAGAATTTACTTTGTTTGTGAAACATAGATTATGAGTATTTGAGTTACGTTTTATGGATTTTACTGATTAGATTGGAAAGCTTATTATGTTGTTGAAGTTGATGTACTTCATGATGTCATTGTTAAGTATTTAAAAGTAACATGATATGGGTAATCATGTGAATTATTTTGATATTATTTATATTTTGTAAAGTTTTAAATGTTTTGAATTTTAAAGTATATACCCAGTCTGATATGTGATTTAAGATATAGAGATTGTATCCTTGAGAGAAGAACTCAGAACCCGATCGGGACCACTAAGCTTGTGGTTGGCCTTGGAATAGTACAATTAGTAAATATAATATAACATAAAAGAGTTTTAAATTGTTTATTTAATTATTTACTTAAATATCTATATATAAATCATACTGAGTTTTCCGATCATTTTTACTTTTTTTTCTTGTTTTTCGTTTTTTTTAATTTTTAACCCTCACGTAGTAGTAGGAAGGATTAGTGGACTTAGGTTCTATTTATTTCATCAATTCGAGTTTTGCTACAGTAAAAAGTTCTCAGAAACAGTCACATCTAACTTTTTTACTACAGTAAAAAGCTCTCACAAAAAGTCACATCTCAACTCGAATTAAAAACTCGAATCAGCTGCTTGAAAGCGTACGACAACGTTGAAGACCTTTTTATCGCTCTAGTTTCTGATCAAGGCATGTACTAATATTTGGACTTAAACTCTGGTTTGTAGTTATGGAACCCAACTTTTGATACAAGAGATCATCAGTAGTTTTATAAGTTTTTGTACAGAGAACTGACAGTTGTTTCTACAGTTACAATTTCTAGTTTAAATATCGTTATTAGCATATGTTTTTTTCAATAATTTTCACTTCCACGTCACCACCCTATTTTGGGGCATGACAGTAATTGATTATTCCATTACTTGTTTCTGTATTAGGTTATTGCAGGTTAAATTTGAGACATAATGATTATTCCATTGCTTGTACATTTCTTGATTTGTTATTGAATAGGCTCTCATCTTTCCGGAGAATTTGCGAAAAATTTGTCGTTCACCTTGGCCAAATCTAAAAGATTTGAAGGTGAAGACTTACAGTGCATTGAAGAAAGAGACCGAGTTGAGAAACACTTTGGGTACGTTTGAAATTCGTTCCAAAATAATTTTAGTTTCTGTATGAAAATGAAAATGAAAACGTTTTCAATCTCAGACATAAATTATTTTTAAAAATGTGTTTGGTAGTTTTATCAAGAGATTATTTTCAGTATAAAAAAACCCATTAATATCTCTCTCTGCTCGAGAGAGGAGAAAACGAAAACAAAAAATGAAAAATGACTAAAAGTCGTTTTTCATTTCTCTCTCATTTTACACTAAACTAAAAAATCATTTTCATTTCCGTTTTTTATCTTTATTGCGTCAAACGTCGTTTTAGAAACGTTTTCATTTTTTCTCTCTCGAAAACATGAATAACAAAAACGGGATCAATTATAAACACCTTGTGTTGGCTTTCACCTTCGTTAGAGACTCTAGGTGTGTTTGAGATTACTTTTGCACAATAAACAATGCAATTATAGTGTTAGGTATAGGTGCACAAAAGCACTTGCACATAAATCAATGCACTTTTTAAGTTATTTTGATAAGTTAAAATTTGTAGCTTTTAAATTCTATTTCTACTTCTGTTTTTGCTTTAAGTAAAAGTAGTGTTTCTATTAAAAGCACAGCAATTCCAAATTGACCCTCTGTCTATTAAACAAGTAAGGAAAGGTTAATTCAAGCTTAGCCCAAGTAGTTGGACTTCAGAAGACGACTGAATCGTACTTAGTAAGTTGTAGTTAGGATTATTTATTTACGATGCATCTTTTGATGTGGGTATTTATGTCGTTTGACGTACGTTTATGTCGTTTTTCATGGTGAGTGATGCAGTCCATAATCAGATAGAAAATTTGTATTATATATCTATTTTGGTTTTAAATTCTAAGAGTATTGTTTTATGTTTGTGGCAAAAGAGTAATGTGGCTCCGCAAGGACTGAAGTATAATTATATGTATAGGGAAAGTCTTCAATCAAGTATATAACATGTAGAAGTGGGGTGTACTATAGCATTTATTTTATATGATAATAATGAATTTACAAGGTAATTTGAGCAAGAAATTATGTACTTATCACACATAAGTAATTACATCTTTACGTACTTAGTAAGTTGTAATTGTATGCACCAGTAGTATTAATGGATCGTGAACATATGTGTCTACTGTAAAGTGATGCATATTTTGATGTGTCGAGAAAATTTAAATTGCTGGAAAACGGTTATGACATGGAACTGGATGCAGGCGGAGCCTTCGAAGTAAATGGGGGCGTATACTATTTTTTTTTTTTTTGAGAAATAATTAACTACAGAAAATAAAAAAAAAATTCAAATTAGCCACGAAAATAACATTTGTCTCACTTTGCCTCTTACAAGTCAAAGTGATACAAAACTTTCTCCAAAATAAGTTGTAACTTTGCTATTTCCGACATTAAGGTATTAATTTTTTTAATAGTTTTAATCACGCGTGGCTTATTTAAATACGTAGTAAAAATAAATATAGTAAATTTAAAACCGTTAAAAAATTAAAATCTTATTGACAAAAAACTTTTAATAAACTAATGGAGAAATGGGCATTTTTTGGCATCTTGAGTTGTAAGAGAAAAAAATAAGATAACCTTTTGATTGGTGGTCAAATTTAAAATTAACCAAAATAAAAAATAGTATTACAGTAATTTCAAAACTACTATATATATATATATATATATATCTCTCTCTCTCTCAAAAAAGATCATCAAACATATTCCAATAGATGGCGATGAGTTTTATGTTGCATAATATTTTATTTTATAGGTGTTGATATGACAACTTTTTTGAGTAGGGGTGAAATGGGAGAAACAAAAATTTTTGAGGTTAGAAATCAAAAAAAAAAGAAAAAAGAACTCTATCGAGGCGGCACCACATGCCTTCGCCACAGACTGGACAGGCGTTTTAAAAACTGCATATTGGTTTGATCGGATAGTTTGCGGTTCCCTTTGCAACCAATCAAAACTCTTGATAACAATATGATCAGTCAAGTTACGAAGAGTCTAGTTAATTTCCTAATTTATTTGCGAAAAGTTAATGCTGTAGGTTCGCATACTTTTTCAGATACCTTTGTATTGACCTTCAGAATTCCTAGACCATGATAGGAAATCAACAGACTAGATTTTTAAAATTGACACGTGATAAAAAAAAAGACACATTATTAATATTGACCTTTAGAATTCCTAGACCATGATAGAGAAGACACGTGATTAATATTGAACTTTAGAATTCCTAGACCATGACAGAAAATTAACAGACGAGACTTTTAAACTTTCCTACTAGATTTTTACTATTATATAAGAAGGGACTTTTGTCTTCTCAGTTCAGGATCAAAAAATTTTGTACCCCCTTCTCTTTGCTTGATATGTGATTCCTCA
This sequence comes from Morus notabilis, assembly GCF_000414095.1. Classification (NCBI taxonomy): domain Eukaryota; kingdom Viridiplantae; phylum Streptophyta; class Magnoliopsida; order Rosales; family Moraceae; genus Morus; species Morus notabilis. The sequence goes on along the minus strand of NW_010360241.1, from coordinate 74,013 downwards.
TTTTTCTTTTAGTCTCTTGGAGTCAAATGGCTACAAAAAGAGTAAAACCAAACTTTAGAGACCAAGATACCAGCGCGGCTTTAGACAGAATTTCAAGATTACCTGATCCTGTAATTCATCGCATTCTCTCTTTTATTCCCACCATTGATGTTGTTCGGATGAGCCTCCTCTCGAAGCGTTGGAGACGCATGTGGTATTCAGTCCCTTCCTTGGAGTTCTCAGATGCTGATATTACGCACTCCGCCTTTCACTCTCGCAAAAGATTCTGTAATTTCGTCGACAAGTGTTTGAAACACCGCGAGGCAAGCATGCGCTACATTTCTGATTCATTCATAACTAGATTTAAGCTTGATATTGAGTATTATGGAGGTAGATCTGCGCTAGATAATTGGTTATCCTTCGTAATTCGAAGCAATGTTGAGGAATTTGATCTTCGTGCGAAACCAAAATTTGAGTGGAGCTACATTTCTGATTCATTCTACTGCTTACCTGAAGCGGTGCTTAGTGCGGGGTCATTGAATGTTTTGAAGTTGGAAGGTCTGAAGTTGAATGGTGCTTGTTCAGTAAGTCTTCCATCCTTGAAAACTTTATCCTTGACGGCTGCCGAATTGAATGATCACATATTATGTGGTTTAGTCATGGGATGCCCTTCCCTTGACAAAATTCTGTTGAAGAATTGTATGGGATTGTCGAATCCGAGAATTTCGAGTTTAAGCCTCAAGTTCTTAGAAATTAGATACTCATCTTGTCAAACACTTAAAGTTGAAGCAATAAATGCGGAGTCTTTCACATATTCTGGTTATTGTGAGGACATCAATATTTCTGCCTGCAGGGCAATTAAAAGTCTTTCTCTGCTTAACAATTGGCTCGATGACAAGTCTTTGGAAGATATAATTTTTGGACTTCCCCTCCTTGAGAGTTTGACTTTAAGGGGCTGCTATAAGATGAAGAGCATCAAAATTTGCGGTCAACACCTGAAGAATATAACACTTGAAAAGGTTTTTATTAGAAGAGAAGAAGTAGAGCTCTCAATTGAAACTCCAAACCAAGTTTCCTTCTGTTACCAGGGTGATGTAAGGTTTAGCTTAAAGATGAAGTCACCAAATCTATCGAATGGCAACTTCGTAATTCGGCAGGACTCTCACGACAATGTCTATGACAACAATTGGTATATCGATATGATAACATTTCTTTCAAATATGAATTTCTCCTGGAACTGCGTGGACGTTCATGTTTACAAAGAAGAGGTATATATACGTATATCTGCAAATCTAATAATTGATTGTTCGATTTCATGTTTATATACAAGGTAATTGCAGGTTAAATTCTATGCATAATTGATTTATCACTTTAATTTATTGATGTCTCTCTTTTATATTCTTAATTTGTTATTGTCAATAGGCTCTCATTTTTCCGGAGAATTTGAGAAGGATTTGTGGTTCACCATGGCTTAATCTGAAGAATCTGAAGGTGAAGACTTACTGCTACCCAGAAAATGATCCCTGATAAAAGCATGCTGATGGACGTTGGTGACCTTCCTTGACTTAAGAACTGCACCCAACCAATTCACAAATTAGAATTACGCATGCAAAAACAGCAACATTTACTCAAATTCAAAGCATAATAGAGACAAGGAGCTTTTTGCGTGCCCTATCGGCATGGTAAGTTTTTATAGCCGTCCGTTTCCATTAAATTTTAATGGTCCAATTTATGAATGTTCATGTTAAAAATGGTGCATCATACGTCATAAAAGTACTCCCACTCATAGATCAAGCTATTGAAATTTAATTGAATGGCTAAAAAGACTTGCCACATTGGCAAAAAAATGTGTTCCGCCGTAACATTTTCCTAAAGAAGACAAATAGGAAGTATATTAACCGGTTAAGAATCCTTACCTTGTCCTGAATCATAGTTCTCTTTAGCAATGGAATCCTCCCAGTGCTTCCATTGACGTATCTAATCATAACCAACAGTTTATAAACGAACGAACACAATAAAGAGTACCGCAGAAAAAGTTCCAAAAAAAAAGGGCATATTAGACGCTCACCTGAGCCCCTCCAAACAGAACAGTGAGAACACAAAAGGTCACATGGACGATCGCTAGGACAAAGATAAAGATATGTAGATGATGCAATGCTTCAACAGATAAAAGCGGCACTTTGTTCTGAAGGAAAATAAAGAAATAAATAATTAATGCACATAACTTTTCTCACTCTCAAAAAAAAAAAAAAAAAAAAAGAAATGGATGCTTGTAAAAGCTGTATGAATGACATGGGAACTCCCACATTTTAGGAGACAATCTATCTTAAAGACAAGGCTTTATGTCACTTTTTCCACTATTACTATTATCAAGAAAACCACTTCGTCACCATAACCACTAAGACAAAGCAGAATATTTCAGCATAAACAAATACATAAATCTACTGTTAATGATAAGAAAAATATACCTTTAAGACAAGTAGTTTCTAACACTAATATCTAAGACAAAGCGTAAGAGTTTGAGCAAAAATAAATAAACCGATTGTTAATAGTAAGAAAATCTACTTTCAAGACAAGTAGTTTCTACCACTAATATTACCACTGTCAATATTACAACCATCATCAACAACACCCAAAACTGGTAATAGAGAAGAGAAAAAAAAAAAAAAAAAAAAAAAAAAAGGAAGCATGAAAAAGAGAGAGAATCCAAAATTTAGGTCACAAGCAGAACACACGAAACCCACAATCAGATCGAATACAATGACCTTCCAGAGAAAATAACATCATGACTTATAAGCGGATCTGACTAAGTGATCCTATCGAATATCAAAAGTGATAACTACTGCAAATGTGGAAATTGCCTGAAATAGGGTCACTTAATTAGGTTCACTCATGGATCATGATGTTACCCCTCTCTGAAGTCCTTTGTGGTCCATCTATTAGTGAGTTTTGTGTGTTTTGATTATGTATTTAATTAAAAAAATTGGGCCTCGTTAAGGGAAAGGGTTCGAGGTGGGTTGCTGAAGTGGGGGTAATCAACAATGGATCTTATTTTATTTTATTTTATTTTATTTCTTCTATTTGGTGAGGGTCTTAGCTTTTTTTCTTTTTTTCCTTTTTTTTTTCTCTCTTGGATTAGGATCCTCAATTTCCCATATGTCCGTCCAATGAAATTATACCATGTTAATTAGAATACCACGTCAATTAAAATATGTACATTTTCACTTCACTTTTCATTTTCTATCGGTTCATTATTATTATTATTATTATTATTTTTCTTCCTACCTCCTCCTTCCTCACTAAGCCTGTTTCAATACTCCAACAGCAACATTGAGTATAACAATGATGAACAAGTCAAGACTCGAGAGTTCTGACTTGTATGTTATTGATTCTTGAGCCTTGCTGTCGCGGATGAGCCTCTCGGCCTCTTATGTCGCCTCGTTGAATGGGAAGTCATTTCATGCCCCGCTGCTCCTCAACTTGAAGACCCTCCGAGAAATACTGGTGGAAAGTGTATGGGACTTAAATCACTTGTCTAATTTTTAGTGTTTCAATAAGTATCTAACTAATTAAATTATAACACGCCATTTAGTAGATCTAAATATTTAAGTAAGAAAAAGTTAGTAAAAAGATATTTTATTCTTTCAAATGATGCGACACCATGGTGGAGATTTGGGGAGTTTTTGGAGCGCCATTTTCGGTCCTTTGGCAGCGATATGATGTTGTTGCTTTGAGCTCTCGCCGGTGCGGATTTGGGAGACATGATGTGTGGGGTGCTCACTGCCAGAAATGGACGTTTTGGGACTTCTGACAACACAAGATTTGCGATGTTTCCGATGGACCTGTAGTATGGGGGTATCAATCCCGAGTGTACAACGTTTACTTTGGGGATCTCTGTATTTTAGTTTCAGAGTGGTAGTTATGCTCCTTTCATTGCAGCTCTTCTCAAATTCGATTGTCTACTCCGTAGCGTGATGGTCAGCTTGTTGTTATTAAGTCCTCCCTATTGGTTGTGGCTATTTATTTTTTTCGTTATGTTTATTGTTTCGTAATAAAGGCGTTGATATTTCTGCCTTGTTGGTGTTGGTTTATATTGTTTTGTTATTATATTAGTTTTGTAATAACGGAGGTGGTTTCTCCGCCTTCCAACATTGTCCAGCTATATTTGATTCTATGTCGTGTCACTCGTGTCCCTAATATTTGAGGTTTGGTCTCGGTCGATTGGATTAATACATTGACTGTAAAAGTCCCCGTTGGGTCTCGGTACTTGTATTTCATCCTTGTGCTTCATCAGTCTATACCGGTGAATCCAATCAATGTTTCGGGTCGAATTTCCTTGTAAGTGGTGCTCACTTGCAACTAGTTTGAGTATGAAATTTATTTTAGTGAAATGAAAATTTTCCCTTCAAAATAAAATCTGATTGATTACTTTCAACACCGTTCTGGACACTAAAATTAAACAAATAATTTGAGTCCAGTCTAGAGAGTGATAATATTTTATTGAATTTTGTATACGTCTTTATGCAATAATACAAGGCTTTATCAAACAGGGAAAAGGGAAAAACCGAGTAATTACAGATAAATGAAAATTCTTGGTGTTACCATATCCAGAAAAATTACCATATGCGACTTCTTAATGGAAACATTTCACCATTTATTTCTTAATTTCCAAAATTGTTGCTACAATTATGGTTGTTCCTTAATAAATTGGAGCGGGAATTGGGTTTCTTGATTTTGGTCTTCCCCAAAATGGTGGGTGTAAGAATATGGATGTGATATTTGAATTAGACTTGAATCTATTGATGAGTTATATTCTGATTCTGCTTTCGCAGAGTCACTTTGAAAAAGAAAAAGAAAAAAAAAAGAGTAAACCCGAAAAAAAAAAAAGAAGAAAAACCATAATAAAGAGACGGTATATATATTTAATTAATCTAATGCTTCAATTGATGTTGTATAATTTTATTGAAGAGATAAAGAAAAGGACGGAAAAAAGGTGACTGAAAATCCGGCCCACAATTGATATACTCTTCTTGTCTCTGAGTTCAGATTTACTGTCGTCGTTTTTTTATCTTCACTAATTATTTATTACATTATTTAAATTTAAAAATCTGACCACATAGACACAAAATACTCAAAATACTTAAACAAATTATGAAGTGTTAAAATTTAATTAGAAAGACAGCTATCAAAATAAGAAAATAGGACAACCCAAATCTATTTTAAAATTATGTTATATTTTAAATTACTATTAAATTGGGCCTGTTCTTTTAGAGTGTAATTTGAGTGTAGTTTTTTAGTTGAATTTGAGTTATAACTTGAGTTGAAGTTGCAACTTGAATAAAGTTGAGTAAAGTTAAATAAATTTGATACTTAAAAGAACATTAACTTGAATAAAGTTAGAACTTGAGTTGTCTTTTTTTGAGTTTTTTAGACAAAAGAACAAGCCCTAAGTTTCTAGAAAAATACAATACAACCCCCGTTTATTTTCTTATAATTATTCTCCTAATAAATTTAACAATATTATAGTAAAGATAGATTTTTTTTTAAAGAAAATTAAAAAATACAAAATTATTGTGTGAGCTATGTATGTAACTTTGTAATTACAGTTAATTTTGATTAACACATCTGTTAAGTATTTTAATCTTAATTAATTAAGTCGTGTCTCAAACAGTATTATAATACCATTTAAAACACCAAACGTACAATCAGATCTAACAATATCAATAGCGTTTGTAATAACCACGATTCCGGACAGTGGCACCCAAATAAACAACTTAATTATTACTTCAATTTTTGTCCAATTCGAACATGCAACAGTAATTTAATTTCTAAAAGCATTATATGTTTGCACTAATTTAAGGCAAACCACAAAACCCACACTAATTTGAAACAAAAGCACTTGTAATTCAAAAACCTAGTTTAAATCTTACCAAAATCACGATCTGCAAATCTTGTCAACTCCATGAGCGTGAAAATCTGTATTCATGTGATGAATTTTATTGAAAAGAAAGGACAAAAAAAAAAAGAAAAAAAAAAGAAGAAGAAGAAGCAAATTACACTAAATAAAATGAGAAAACAAAACAAAACTTCCAAAGTATCTTTTATTCATCATATAGTAAAAGACATATTAAACAAGCCTAAAACTTCTAATCACCAAGTTCTCTGCCATGTACTCTATAGAGAAGACATGCCAACATGCAACACGATGGGACTTATTTCTTGCTCTAATAATCACCAAAAGAAAGGAAAAAAAAAAAAGAAATTTCAGAAATGCATATTTCCATTCCCAAACCCTAGGCGAGCATGGCAAAACGCCGGCTGCGGCGGGACTACACCCGCCAAAGAAGTAGCGTTTTCCGGCGGCGCTGCCTTCAACTCCTGAACCCTTGCAGCCACTCTCCTCCTCAGCTCAATTAGCGCCGCCATATGCTGCCTCAGCTCCTCCATACCCATACCCTCTATCCCCTCGTCCCACCAGAACTTTTCGCCGCCGATCTTCGCTTTCTTCTTCTCCTCCGCCAACCTAGTCTTCTCTGCCTCAAGCTCTTTCACTGCCTCGACAAAATCTCTGTTGAACTCTTCAGAAACATGCGTAACAACATTAGTAGAAGTGCTGGCGGCGGCGGCGGCAGCAGTATTTGTGCCATGAGCGTATCGGAGGACGACGGAGTCGACGGAGGGGTGACCGAAGGCGAAGAGCTTGTCATTGGGGGAGAAGACGAGGGCGGCGACCTCGGAACCACAAAGGACGCTGAGCTCGGCGGCCTTTTTGAAGAGGCCGGAGCGGCGCTTGGAGAAGGTGACTTGTTTGTTGCTTCCGTTTTCAAGCTTTTTAATTTCTATTCTCTGCCGGCCTTGAGTTTTCTTCTCCTTCGTGATCTCGTTCAATACAGCCATTGATTTAGACGAAGAAACGAAAGAAAAATATATTAGGACGAGTTTAAAAACTCAGCGTCCTTGCCTTTTTATAAGGCAATTCTTCCTTCTTGTTTCCATATATTGTTGATCGGAGAGTATTTCCTAATTAAGGCAAGTTTCCATATAATAATTAAAAGAATCAATGTATAAAATTGACCGGGAAATTAATCGACCTTTCCCTTAATATAACTTTTAAGGGGAGTTTGTTTTTAATTTATATATTACGAATGTATTTAGATAAATATTGGTGTGTGAAACAATTAAATAAGTAAATATAGGGGTTGTTCATGGTCTGATGTGGTCCCAAACCGTTAGGTTTTTAGGTCTAACTACTATTAGTACGGTTTTAAAAAATCCAGACCATATCAGATTGTTTCTAAGATAGGATTGGACCAACTGTTAGTAAATAGTCCGGTTTAATTAAACAGCAGTTTGGACTGTTAAATTTTTTAATTAACAAAATCATATGTCACATAATACATATCATCCTTTAAAATTACAAACAACAATAATATATAATCAAAACAAAAGTCCATAACTATTAAACAATAATATTACAACCATCCAAAAGGTAACAACAATAACATGCAATCCAAAACAGAAGAAAATTCATAACTAGTGATATTATAATCATCCAAAACTAAAAAGTAGCAAATAACAATAACATGCTATCCAAAGTCAAAGTCCACAACTAAAATGTTACAGTCATCCAAAGTCTTAATATAAATAACAAGTTTTTTTTTTTTTTTTTTTAAGGAGTTAAATATATATGCTTAATGGTCTGGGCCGTTCTGCACCGCTAGAAGAATTACAAACAGGTTATTAATGCTATTGACATGGAATTGGATCGGTAGTTTAAAAACAGCTATTTCGGTTCGAACCGGCAGTTTAAAGGCCGCATATGTCCGGTTTGAACTGTCTATTTGTACTTAACCGTGCGCAGCCATATTTAATGTATGTAGTATTGGTGCATATATTTAAGTCCCGTTCATTTTACCGATTCGAGTTTAAAACATCTCTCAGAATCAGTCACATCTAACCTCCCACGTAAAGTCACATCTCAACTCGAATTAAAAACTCGAATCAGCGAGCTAAATGGACTCTTAATTTGAATCTCATAATATTAAATTTTCTATTTACTACATTTACCCTTTATTGTTTTGCCTCTGTGACCGCTCAAATGAATAATTTCGTTGCTCATTGATCACCATGATCGTTAGTCAATTACGACCACTTGGTAAATTGGCAGGTTGGGATGACTAGTTTCAAATTGCTAATATTCAACATATTTGCAACTTGGGTGGCAAATTGATAAAATTAGAAGTGTATCCTTGTAAAAAGTTTAGAGGCAAATGTATACTACCCTAATGCTAATATTGGAACAACAAAAACCGTATGAAGACCACATCGACATCAAAGTTAATCAGCAAATATTTGACAGTTTGGATATCATCCCTTACAACAACAACCCTTTTCTTACAGCATATATATCATTAAATTCAGTTTGGCTCAACTATATTTTGCTTAGTAAAACTTCTGTTTTGATGGGTTCATATATTTTGTTTTTCCAGGATTACATTCTCACTATTTCTCACAATTTCAGTGCCAATTTTTGGTCAAAATATAGTCAGACAGTGACTTAGGGTTTTAGTATCCATTCTTTTCCACGATCAAATTGCCGAAAATTTGTCTGGGTTCTTTACTTTGTTGCTAATAACTTGTGCAATAATTGTGAATGAAATTTTCATGGCTACGTAATTTGGCTGGTATAATGCAGTAAAAAGGGGAAAAAAGATCAAAGACTTACAATCTGACAACTACAGAACAAATTCAGTTTTTCACTACTAGCAACTATGCAAAGTATAAAGTCATTTTCGAATAACACAAAACGTGAAACAGTTGATATCAAGTATTACTACTCATTTGAAAGTAAAACATCCTAATAAAATGGAATAGTCACAAATATAAGATTCTGTAAATTTAAGTTAGCATTACATAAAAAATCTAGTTCATTATGTTAATATGATATTGCAGTACTTCCATGGATCGAATAATGTGTAGACGACAAGATGGATGGACTCCAAAAGGAGAAATATATCGATTATTTTACATATTTTTTTGCTAAATTATATCAATTTTTTACATAGTTTTATTCCTCGATCGAGGATATATAATGTTGAGACAATATATTGTACCTCAATTATTGGTGAAATAGAGAAAAATAACTAGACAAAGAAATATTGTGACGAGACTAGATAAGATCACCAATAATTGATCAGAGGTTACTACGGCCTTTTTGTAACATATGAACCTTTTCTTCCTATTGGACAGAACCAACCTTCGTTGTTTCCTCCTTTGCCACCTTGTTTTTCTTTTCCTTTTCAATTGTCTATCCCATTCATTTTTTTTTTTTTTTGTTGAACTTACGTAGACGCGAACTTAATGGAGATGTAGCTAGATTTATCGGTTGATGTAATTTTCATTAATTCGTTTCATTAAAAATTTTCATTTCTCTTTTCGTGTTTACAATGTTTTTACAGGAGAATGTACTACCACTTAGGACCCGTTTAGTTCATTGATTCAAGTTGAGATGTGACATTATGTGTGAACTTTTTACTGTAGCAAAAAAGTTAAATGTAACTGTTTCTGAGAACTTTTTACTGTAGCAAAACTCTAATTGGTGAAATGAACGGAACTTTAATATGAGTGGATGACTAAGATAGTTCCAGATCGCTTGTTGCTAGTTGTGTTTGCTCAACGCTATCCTTAATTATTGGGTATTGTTAGGTTATGTCGGCATCTACTTATCTATAACTAATTATGTTGTTTATCCACATACTTTAATTGAAGAGTACTTTTGTGCGATTATTTAAAATTCTAAAACTTGAAAAGTTTCTGATTAATGATCAGAATGGATTATTTTTCTAATGTGCCCGGAGTGCCGCTTGGAGAAGGTGACTTGCTTGTTGCTCCCGTTTTCAAGTTTTTTTATTTCTATTCATTATCGACCTTGGCTTCTCTTCTCATCCTTCGTGATCTCATTCAACACTACCATGAATTTAGACAAAGAAGAGAATTACTCGTTGAGATTTTGTGCGACTTCTAACAAGAAATTTTAATCTAATTTATAAAGGGTGTGAAGAGTCAAGAGATTGCATGAATAGGATATCCTTAAAACGATATATGACACATGCCATAATTAAATTGGAACCTTATTTTAGAGTTTCTTCTTGTTTCAGCAAATCTTGTCAACTGATCTATGCGCGTGAAAATCTGAATTCATGCATGTGATGAATTTTATTGAGAACAAAGGACAAAAAAAAGAAGCAAATTACACTAAATAAAATGAGAAAACAAAACAAAACTTCCAAAGTATCTTTTATTCATCATATAGTAAAAGACATATTAAACAAGCCTAAAACTTCTAATCACCAAGTTCTCTGCCATGTACTCTATAGAGAAGACATGCCAACATGCAACACGATGGGACTTATTTCTTGCTCTAATAATCACCAAAAGAAAGGAAAAAAAAAAAAAGAAATTTCAGAAATGCATATTTCCATTCCCAAATCCTAGGGGAGCAAGGAAAAATGACGCCGGCTGCAGCGGGACTACACCCGCCAAAGAAGTAGCATTTTCCGGCGGCGCTGCCTTCAACCCCTGAACCCTTGCAGCCACTCTCCTCCTCAGCTCAATTAGCGCCGCCATATGCTGCCTCAGCTCCTCCATTCCCATACCCTCTATCCCCTCGTCCCACCAAAACTTTTCACCGCCGATCTTCGCTTTCTTCTTCTCCTCCGCCAACCTAGTCTTCTCGGCCTCAAGCTCTTTCACTGCCTCGACATAATCTCTGTTAAACTCTTCAGAAACATTCGTAACAACATTAGTAGAAGTGCTGGCGGCGGCGGCGGGGGCAGTATTCGTGCCATGAGCGTATCGGAGGACGACGGAGTCGACAGAGGGGTGACCGAAGGTGAAGAGCTTGCCATTGGGGGAGAAGACGAGGGCGGCAACCTCGGAACCACAAAGGACGCTGAGCTCGGCGGCCTTTCTGAAGAGGCCGGAGCGGCGCTTGGAGAAGGTGACTTGTTTGTTGCTTCCGTTTTCAAGCTTTTTAATTTCTATTCTCTGCCGGCCTTGAGTTTTCTTCTCCTTCGTGATCTCGTTCAATACAGCCATTGATTTAGACGAAGAAACGAAAGAAAAATATATTAGGACGAGTTTAAAAACTCCATGAGATTCTGGTTAGCGTCCTCGCCTTTTTATAAGGCAATTCTTCCTTTTTGTTTCCATATATTGTTGATTAGAGAGTATTTCCTAATTAAGGCAAGTTTCCATATAATAATTAAAAGAATCAATGTATAAAATTGGCCGGGAAATTAGTCCACCTTTCCCTTAATATAACTTTTAAGGGGAGTTTGTTTTTAATTTATATATGACGAATGTATTTAGATAAATATTGGTATGTGAAACAATTAAATAAGTAAATGTAGGAGTTGTTCATGGATCCCAAACCATTAGGTTTTTAGGCCTGACTACTATTAGTACGGTTTTAAAAAATCTAGACCATATCAGATTGTTTCTAAGATAGGATTGGACCAAACTGTTAGTAAATAGTCCGGTTTGATTAAACAACAATTTAAACTGTTAGATTTTTTAATTAACAAAATTATATGTCACATAATACATATCATCCTTTAAAATTACAAACAACAATAATATATAATCTAAACAAAAGTCCATAACTATTAAACAATAATATTACAACCATCCAAAAGGTAACAACAATAACATGCAATCCAAAACAGAAAAAAATTCATAACTAGTGATATTATAGTCATCCAAAACTAAAAAGTAGCAAATAACAATAACGTGCTATCCAAAGTCACAGTCCACAACTAATAATGTTACAGTCATCCATAATATTAATATAAATAACAAGTTTTTTTTTTTTTTTTTTTTTTTTTTTTAAGGAGTTAAATATATATGCTTAATGTTCTGGGCCGTTCTGCACCACTAGAAGAATTACAAACAGGTTATTAATGCTATTGACATGGAATTGGATCGGTAGTTTAAAAACAGCTATTTCGGTTCAAACCGGCAGTTTAAAGACCGCATATGTCCGGTTTGAACCGTCTATTTGTACTTAACCGTGCGCAGCCATATTTAATGTATGTAGTATTGGTGTATATATTTAAGTCCCGTTTATTTTACCGATTCGAGTTTAGAATTTGAGTTTTGCTACAGTAAAAAGCTCTCAGAATCAGTCACATCTAACCTCTCACATAAAGTCACATCTCAACTCGAATCAGCGAACTAAACGGACCCTTAATTTGAATCTCATAACATTAAATTTTCTATTTACTACATTTACCCTTTATTGTTTTGCCTCTGTGACCGCTCAAATGAATAATTTCGTTGCTCATTGATCACCATGATCGTTAGTCAATTATGATCACTTGGTAAATTGGCAGGTTGGAATGACTAGTTTCAAGTCGTTAATAGTCAACATATTTGCAACTTGGGTGGCAAATTGATAAAATTAGAAGTTTATCCTTGTAACAAGTTTAGAGGCAAATGAATATTACCCTAATGCTAATATTGGAACAACAACAACCGTATGAAGATCACATCCACATCAAAGTTAATCAGCAAATATTTGACAGTTAGGAGATCATGATATATATCATTCCTCACAACAACTCTTTTCCTACAGCATATATATCTTTAAATTCAGTTTGGCTCAACTATATTTTGCTTAGTAAAACTTCTGTTTTGATGGGTTCATATATTTTGTTTTTCCAGGATTACATTCTCACTATTTCTCACAATTTCAGTGCCAATTTTTGGTCAAAATATAGTCAGACAGTGAATTCGGGTTTTAGTATCCATTCTTTTCCACGATCAAATTGCCGAAAATTTGTCTCGGTTCTTTACTTTGTTGCTAATAACTTGTGCAATAATTGTGAATGAAATTTTCATGGCTACGTACTTTGGCTGGTATAATGCAGTAAAAAGGGGAAAAAAGATCAAAGACTTGCAATCTGACAACTACAGAACAAATTCAGTTTTTCACTACTAGCAACTATGCAAAGTATAAAGTCATTTTCGAATAACACAAAACGTGAAACAGTTGATATCAAGTATTACTACTCATTTGAAAGCAAAACATCCTAATAAAATGGGATAGTCACAAATATATTAATCTGTAAATTTAAGTTAACATTACATAAAAAATCTAGTTCATTATGTTAATATGATATTGCAGTATATACTTCCATGGATCGAATAATGTGTAGACGACAAGATGGATGGACTCCAAAAGGAGAAATATATCAATTATTTTACATATTTTTTTGCTAAATTATATCAAGTTTTTACATAGTTTTATTCCTCGATCGAGGACTATATAATGTTGAGACAATATATTGTACCGCAATTATTGGTGAAATAGAGAAAAATAACTAGACAAAGAAATATTGTGACGAGACTAGTTAAGATCAACAATAATTGATCAGAGGTTACTACGGCCTTTTTGTAACATATGAACCTTTTCTTCCTATTCGACAGAACCAATCTTCATTGTTTCCTCCTTTGCCACCTTGTTTTTCTTTTCCTTTTCTATTGTATATCCCATTCTTTCTTTTTTTTTTTTTTGTTAAACTTACGTAGACGCGAACATAATTGAGATGTAGCTAGATTTATCGGTTGATGTACTTGTCATTAATTCCTTTCATTAAAAATTTTCATTTCTCTTTTCGTGTTTACAATGTTTTTACAGAAGAATGTACTGCCACTAATGTTGGATGACTAAGGTAGTCCCAGATCGCTTGATGCAAGTTGCGTTTGCTCAACGCTATCCTTAATGATTGGGTATATTTTTAGGTTATGTGGGCATCTAATTATCTATAACTAATTATGTTGTTTATGCACATACTTTAATTGAAGATAACTTTTTTGCGATTAATTAAAATTCTAAAACCTGAAAAGTTTCTGATTAATGATCAGAATGGATTATTTTTCTAATGTGCCCGGAGTGCACCTTGGAGAAGGTGACTTGCTTGTTGCTCCCGTTTTCAAGTTTTTTTATTTCTATTCTTTGTCGATCTTGGGGGTTTTTTCTTTTTTTTTTTTTTTCAACACTACCATCAATTAGACAAAGAAGAGAAAATATTAGGGGAGTTTTTGGGAAATTAATTGTTGAGATTGTGTCATCTTACGTGACTAATTTTAATTTAGTTTATAAAGGGTATGAAGAGTCCAGAGATTGCGTGAATAGAATATCCTTAAAAGAATATGAGACATACCATAATTAAATTGGAACCTTTTTTTTTTTTTTTGTTTTGAAAGGGAAAATAACCATATGTAATTAAAGGGAAAAAGGGGGGAGAGAGATGATATTGGTTTTCCTAATATAACCATATGTAATTGCAATTTGGCCAATCTATTTTCCATTTTTATTATTTGTTGACTAAAGAATATTTAATATCTATTTCCTTTGTTTTTGTGGGGTTGCTTTTTCTCTTTTTAATGTTTTGCCTTTGTGACAGCTCAAATAAATAATTTCGTTGCTCTTGAGTTGTCAATTATGACCATTTCGTAAATTGGCAGGTATAGGTTGGGATGACTAGATCCGAATGGCTAATACTTCAACATTTGCAAGCTGGGTGAAAATATAAACTTCTTTTATATTTTGTTTTCCAGGATTAATTACATTCTCACTATTTCTCACAATTTCAGTGCCCATTATTGATTGATATATATAGTCAGACAGTGAATTAGGATTTGAGTTTCTATTCTTCTTTTTTATTAAAATATTGCTGGAAGTATTGTCTTGATTCTTTATTTTCTTGCTAATAACTTGTCTAATAATTGTGAATGAAATTTTCTTGGCTACATAATTTGGCTAGTATAAAAAGGGGAAAATAGAAAGACTTAGAATCTGACAACTAGCACAACAAATTCAATTTTTTCACCATTAGCAACTAAACAAATTAGTATAAAGTCCCTTTTAGAATAACAAAAAAGGTGAAACGAATACATTAAATCTATCGATTTTAGTTAACAAGACAGAAAAAAAAACCCCCCTTATTTATTACTTTAAATATGATATTGCAGTACTTCCATGGGACTAGATAATGTGTAGGAAACAAGATGGAGCAGACTCCAAAAGATAAGTATATAAAGTATTTTACACTTTCTTTGCTAAATTAAATTTGAAGTATTTTACATAGTTCAGTGAGCACTATATATTATTGAGACAATGTGTGGTACAAAAAAATATTGCTAAATAGAGAACAATAATTAGACAGAAGAATTATGACTAGACTAATTGAGATCAACAATAATTGAGAGGTCACTATGGCCTTTTGTAACCTTTGAACCCTTTCTGCGTATTCGACAGAACTAATCTTTGTTGTTTCCTCCTTTGCCGCCTTGATTTTCTTTTCCTTTTCTTTGTCTATCACATTCAATTTTTTCTTGAACTTAGTTAGGTGCCAATTTAATTGAGATACAACTAGATTTATTCGTTGATATACTAATTGTCATTATTCCTTCATTAAAATTTTTAATTTTTTTTTTCATGTATACAATACTAGCTACCACTTAGGCCCCGTTCATTTCGCTGATTCGAGTTTATAATTCGAGTTTTGCTACAGTAAAAAGTTCTCACAAACTGTCACATCTAACTTTTTTGCTACAGTAAAAAGCTCTCATATAAAATCACATCTTAACTCGAATTAAAAACTTGAATCAACGAACTAAACGGGCCCTTAATATTGGTGGACAGCTACGGAATCAGTCCCACATCGCTTGTTGCTAGTCGTCTTTTCACAACTCGTGCTCATTTATTATATGGCGTTGTAACCATGTGAGTCTCTACGTGTCTAATTAATTACAAAAATTGCTAGACGAAAATAGCAGTATTTTCAAATTGTGAAAGAAAATAACATTATACGATATTCAGAGAACTAAATTTTTGTAATTACAGTTGGTCTCCTTCTTCCTCGTCTCTAACCACATCTTATGCAACAGCGTTGCAATCTTCCTTGTGGTTTGATGATGTCACGATCTTCATTGTGACGCCGTCTGATTGTGACAAGGTTGGAGGTGGCGCAGCGTCTCGACTGCGAGGGGACAACGGCGTCGACGTGGAATATAAGAAAATCACAAACGAAAGCCCTACACAGACGGACGTATGGGGAGATACAGAGGAATAGACAAGACTTGGGGTTCGCGGGATGACACGACAGTGACAAATAAAGCGACGACGATGAGACAATTTAGGGAGAAGAAGATGCGAAGTATTTTTTGGGTTTTCAAAATTTTTGTTTCAAATTATGCTATAAACTTCACTACTCATATAAGATTATGCTATAGTTTTTAATTATTCAATTTAAAAATGTCATCTGATCCCTCTTTCACCCTTAATTATATTATTCATGCATATACCTTGATTAGTTGGAGAGTATTTCTCTGCTCATTCTAGGATATTGACTAAGAAATAGTACTAGCTCTCCCAAAAATATAAGTAATTTATCTTTTTAATGGGAGTTTGTTTTTAATTTGTAGATAGTACGAGTTTATTTACATATATAAGTATGTGCAGAACAATTAATTAAATAAATTTGTATTTAGTACAAGTGTGTATTTAGGCCTCGTTCACTTCGCGGATTCGAGTTGAGATGTGACATTTTCTAAGAGCTTTTCACTGTAACAGAAAAATTTAGATGTGACATTTTCTGAGAGCTTTTTACTGTAAAAATCTAGAACTGAAAACTCAAATCGGTTAAATGAACGAGACCATAATATGTATCTCATATTATTCAAAGAAAAAGAAAACAAAAATTTGAAGCTCATTGTCTTGTGAATTTTTTTGTTAATCTTTAGTATCATAATTCATAATATTCAAAAAATAATAATAATGATTGATTTTGTCCTCTTTTTTTTTTTTTTGCGTTTTCTATAAAATTGCATGTTTTTTCTTTTCATAATCTTTTGTTTGGCTTATGTTGTTTTGCTATTGCAATATTTTATTTCTCTTGTTGTTTTGTCTTTTTTTTTTTTTTTTTTTTTGCACATAGCTTCATTGATATTATAAATTTTTTGTTGCCATTTTTCATTTTTTATTTTTTTGAGTTTGTTATTGCATAATTTTTTTCTGAATTGTTTATTTTTCTGTTTTCTTTGTTTGGTCATGGAAAAAGTCTTCATACCTAACGTTTCAATAATAATAATAATAATAAAAGAGACAGATAGAGAAATTACACTATTTAAGTAACATGTTTAAATGAAATGGTAGGTAGGCGTGAAAAGAAGAATAAAGTGATTAAGAATTAAATATTTTTTGAAATTAATTGGGGGTAAATTTAAAATAATTGGGGTGCATAATAAGTAAATTTAATCTTTTCAAAATAATATGGAGCGTGTATTTAGAAATGGGTTATGGAGAGTAAAAGTGTGTAACACAGCTAATTTTTAAGAAAAAAACTTCTAAAATTAAATTTTAATTTTTTCACACTGGTAAAATAATATATATTATATATGTTCCCTACAAAAATGAAAATATATGTCACATACCATAATTAAATTGGAACCAAATTTTAATCTAATCACTTAATTAGGCCGACACTCCAAATAATAATAAGAAGAGAGAGAGAGATTGTTTTTCCTAATATAAACAGAATTGCAATTGCGTAGGTTGCTTTCCTTATTTGGGTTGATTTATTTTCCAATATTATTTTAAAGATTATTTAATATTTACTTTGTTTTTTTAGGTTTCTTTTATCTTTTTCTTGTTTTGCCTCCGTGACGGCTCTAATCAATAATTTTGTTTTTAATTTTTCACCATCGTTAGTCATAGCGCATAGGGACTTTCTTTCCCTCAAGGATTCTTGAGTTCAAATTATGAGCACTTGGTCAATTGGCACCAGGTTCAATCCCTCATGATAATAATAATAAAAAAAATAAAATTCTTTCTTCAAAAACCAATGAAGAGACAAGAGACCAATTTTTTTTTTCTTTTTTCCTTTTGCCCTTGGATGACTAGTTCTAATTCTAAATGGCTAATAATGCAACACATTTGAAAGTTGGGTGGCAAATTGATAAAATTGGAAGTTAGGGGGCTAGTTTCCAAACCCTCCAAGTTAAGAGATAAATGTAATGCTAATACTAGAACGACAACAACCACAGGAATACGACATCAACATCAAAGTTCATCAAATGTCGGACAGTTTGGAGATCATGGTATAATATCATCCCTTACAACAACTCTCAACTGCGTTTTGCTCAGTAAAACTTCTTTTTTGGTGGGTTCATATATTTTAATGATTACATTCCCACTATTTCTCATAATTTCAGTCACAATTACTGGTTCATATATATATATATTAGTCAGACATTAAATTTGGGCTTGGGTTTCTGTTCTTTTCCTTGATCAAATTGCTGAAAATGTTGTCTCGGTTCTTTAATTTTTTTGCTAATAACTTGTGCAATAATTGTGAATGAAATTTTCTTGGCTATATAATTTGGCAGCAGAAAAGGGAAAAAAGACGAGACTTAGAATCCGACAACTAGCAGAATAAATTCAGTTCTTCACTATTAGCAGTTAATAACAAAGTATCAAGTCCTTTTTAGAATAACTGAAAACGGAGTATTACATTTCATTTGCAAGAAAAGGATCCTAGTAGAACTCGGATAGTCACAAATACATTAATCTATTAATTTAAGTTAACAATGCAGAAAAAATCCAGGTCATTATGTTATTAATATGATATTGTAGATTTGCAGTACTTCCATGGAACCGAATAACGTGAAGGTGACGAGATGGAGCAGACTCCAAAAGTAGAAATATAGTTCTTTGTTTTTTTTTTTTTTTTTTTTTTTTTTTTTTTTAAATAGAGTAAAACGGAGAAATTCTATTAAGATGATAGCAAAACGAGCAAGAGTATGTGCCACCCCCATTCACATGATCCCCAGGGGCCCAAATTACAAACAGAATGAAGAGCAACAAGCGAATCACACATATCAACACAATAGATCCATGGATGATGCAGCGGAATGGATATATAGAATGAGATTTTACCAGCTTAATCTAGGCGGAAGACGGGACTCAACGGTTCAAGTATAGGGAAAACCCCTAAATTTAAGAGGAAACTCAACTCTAATTCAATTATCAAAATATTCAAAAATCTCTCTAATACAATAGTGAAGTGGCATTTATAGTCTACTCATAAAACGATGACAAAATACAAACTAAGATAAACGATGAATTACTAATAACAAAATATAGCTAAATTAGAAAGCTAGAACAAACGATAATAAAATATAAGAAACGACTACTAATAACTGAATCTCTCTACATCAATGGAGGGCCTAAAAAGCTCCTAGCTAGCATTTACATCAGCAATCACCTTACTTGCGTTGGACTTGGCAAGACTAACCATCCAGGGTTGGCTAACGGTGAAAGATGGTCCCTTCCGAAGAGCCATACATTCAGCCCCATAAGGTCAACAGCAATCCGCCATCAACTTGGAGAACGCACCCAGAACAACTCCGCCAGCATCTCGAAATCACACCCCCCGGAGCAAAAACATCCACCGGAAGTAGTTTATAATTTTTGCTATAAATTATATCAAGTATTTTACATAGTTCTATTCCATGCACGAGGACTGCATAACGTTAAGACAATATATGGTACGATAAATATTGCTGAAATAGAGAAAAATTACTAGACAAGGAAATATTGTGACTTTAGACTAATTAAGATAAGAGTAACAATAATTGAGATTACTATGGCCCTTCATAACATATGAACCTTTAGTGCCTATTTGACAAAACCAATCTTTGTTCTTTCCTCCTTTGATGCCTTCATTTCTTTTCCTTTTCTTTTGTATGTAACATTCAATTTTTTTTCTTGAACTTAGTTAGGTGTCAACTTAATTTGAGATATAACTAGATTTATTAATAGTTGATATATACTTTTCATTATTCCTTTAATTAAAATTTTTCAATTTTTTCCTATTTACAATCTCTCTTAAAGACATGTATGGATGGCTATGGATTTAGTCCCACATCGCCCGTCGCTAGTTGTGTTTGCGCCGCACCATCCTATATTAAGGGGCGTTGTTAGGTTATGCAAGTGTCTACCCGCTAATTAATTATATTATTCGTGCCTACTTAATTTTTGTAATAAACATAACATTGTGTGTAGGGCTTCCATCTTTGACACAAACAAGAGCATTGCCCTCTATTGAATGCCGAAAGCCGCCGGTATGTGCTTCTCTGTCTATCCCTTTTTTGTTTTTAAATAATTAGGTGAAGCAAAATAGAGTAACTTTTAAATAATTAAGGCTGTGTTTGCTAGGAGGAAATAATAGATGGAGAGAAATTGAGAGTATTAGTTGATAGATTATGAGATCTATGGTTGTTTAGTAAAGGGATTATGGGTGAGAGAGATTAGGTTTGAGATTCAAGATCCTTACTGGAACTAGAATTTTCATCCAACAATAAAATTTTTCATCTCCTCACTTTTTTTCTTACCTAAGTTATATCTTCTCTCTTGTTCATTCCATCCAACAAACATAGCCCAAAAGGCAAACTATTAATGTCTAAAAAAACAACAAACTACTAAAACATTATGAGCAAAATTAACAATATACAAGAAAATTTGACTACAAATCATACAAAACTTGTATGAAATTTCTTTAAGTGATAGAAGGTTAGAAATTTTATACATATTGTAGCATCTTAAAAAAAATGTAGCATCATTACTTATGTTCATGCTGATTGACCAAATGCAATTTTAGTTTTTAAATACTTTTTCGCGATGTTTGTTATTGATAGGCCTTATTGTGAGATACTGTTTTTTTTGTTGAGTTTCATCTAAAACTTTCCGCTGACCAGCTTAATAATTTGAGGATCATGTGTTTTATTTTGGAGAATTGGATGAATTTGGAGGATGACCAGCTGTGAACCTGTAATTTTTTTACTAGATTATTTGATTATACATGTATCTGTTTGCGGCCTAAAAATACATCAAAATCTGTAAAGGTCTAGCGAAGACATTGAATTAATGTTAGTTTGTCATCCTCTAAGCTTGTAATAATTTGTTTAATTCCAAATTTTTCATAACGAAGGAATTGTTCTCTACTTGAATTTTGTTTTGGCTAACATAAGATAATGAGCAGATATTGTCCTAACCAGAGTAACTAGTATAGAAATAGTACTTATAAAAGACAACTGAAAACAAGTAAATTAAGTTGAAAGCTGTGATACATGTGAATAAGCTATTGAATACTTGGTCGGAAATTATATCAGAAACCAATTGAAATGTTGCAAACAAAAAAGTCCTTTTTTTTTTTTTTGAGTCTAATAAACTCCTTTTCAATCATTGCCATGACAAGTTTCCCTTGGTAAATGATTTTTTTTTTGTTTTTCAATTTTGTTTCGTAAAAAGCTGTGTTTGATTGATTTCAATAATTCATTGAACTAGAATAACATGTTTACGCTAAACCTTTAGAAATTAATAATATGAGATTCTACGAAAATTAGGTGGCGGATGTCATACGAGAATTTTAATTGTTGTCGGCACTGATCAAACTTTTCTCCTGATATCTTACACAGATTTTTCCCCTCTTGCAATGGATTATAAGAGAAGAGCAGTAACAACCGGCAACGGAAAAGATGAAGAACGAAATCCAAATACTGCGGGGGTGGACAGAATTTCAACCTTATCCAATACTCTAATTCACCGCATCCTCTCGTCTGTTTCGACCGTCGATGTTGTTCGTATGAGCATTCTCTCAAAGCGCTGGAGTAGGATGTGGTACACGGTGCCGCATTTGCGATTTTACGATTCCGATGCTGGCTTTCGAAAGTGGAAAGTGTTTGATAATTTCATGGCTAAGTGCTTGGAACGCCGCGAGATAGGTATGAGCAACAATACTAGTTGCGCCGTGACTAAATTTAAGCTTCACATCAAGCATTTTTGGTGCCGGGACGAGAATCTACATAGGTTGTTACACTCTCCGGTTATTCGAAACAATGTGGAGGAACTCGATCTTTCTATGGAACCGAAATACAACGGGGCCGTATGCTATTGTTTACCTTACACAGCACTCAATGGAAAATCTATAACTGTTCTGAAGCTGAATCATGTGGAGTTGGAAGATAGCGACAATTTTTCGGTAAATCTTCCGAGTTTGAAATCTTTATGCTTAGAGGAGGTTATAGTGAATGATGTGACATTATCCAAACTGTTGTTGGGCTGTCCGTCTCTTGAGAAATTGATGTTGAAGAAGTGTCCTAAACTGTTCAATCCTCGAATTTTGAGTTCGAGCCTCAAATTCTTCGAAATGGAGGGATTTATTCGTCCTAGTCACAAAGAACTACAAGTTGAAGCCATTAATCTTCAAACTTTAGTACTCAGAGCCCTCTATCATGGACTCAACCTTTGCGAATGCAGCGCGGTCAGGACTCTTTCGATTCACAGCATTCCAAATATGAGGGGCGAGTCCTTGGAAGCTATCATCTCTAAGCTTCCCCTCCTTGAGGATTTGAGTTTAAGACACTGCGATCTATTGAGACACTTCAAAATCAGCAGCAAGAGCCTCAAGAGTTTCACTTTCGCAAAATTTTCTCGGGTTGAGGTGAATGCCACACTGGAAACACCGAACCTAGTGTCGTTTTGTTACACGGGCGATATGAAATTCGGAGTTTCGATGGCCTTGCCTAATGATTCACTCATGAATGGCCACATCAAAATCAATGATTGCATTATCTACGAGGCCTCGAACCTGTACAACAAGATGATAAAATTTCTTTCGAGTATCAATTTCTCTTGGAATATATTGACCCTGGAAGTTAGATCAGAAGAGGTATAATCTCCTATTTATTCGGAAATTTCTCGGTAGGGCACTTTTTCTTTCCCCCCCTTATGGGTAGAGCAAGCTTTTGTTGCCATCAGATAAAATTTTAATGGTCGGATCAATGAGTGAGAGAACTTTTGCGTCATATGATGCATTATCTTAACTTGGACACTCATAATTCCGTCCGTTAAAATGTATTAATCCGATTGTTAAAAGGACTTGCTATACTAGTAACACAAAATATTAATGCCCTACAATAGAAATCTCCTATTAATTTGTACTCTTATTTGTATCTTTTTTTTTATCCTTCTAATTGAGTAGTTATATTTTCATAATTTTGTCTCTGGTTATGACAATTGTTTTTAAAAATAAAACAAAATTTACGGACATGTTGTTATTAACTTATTATTGTGGCTAATTTTGGAGGATCTCATTTTCCCGGAAGAGTTGAGAAAAACTTGTGGTTCGCCACTGACCAAGATCAGGCATCTGAAGGTTAAGACACTTCTGAGATTGAACAAAAAAACATCATCAGACTTGAGAGACTCCTTGCATTGGGCTTCACCTGATCTGGAAACGCTGGACATTGAAGATGGAGGGAAAGGCGATGACGACGTATCGGATTTCGGAAACTGGATGTTTCGCACTAATTGAAGCTGATGATGATTAGCAAGTTTCTGAGGTTTGTTTATTAGAACCTAGTGTGGGAATAATACGAGTCCTTGAGTACTGTAGTAAGTTTTGTGGTGCTTTTACTTTGTTGAGGAACTCTTTTTCACATTTAAAGTTTTCTATCGTGGTGTTTCCCTTTGAATCATTTGTGTGTTGGACCCGTTTAGTTCACTGATTCGAATTTTTAATTTAAATTTATATGTGACTTTATGTAAGAGCTTTTTACTCTAGGATAAAAGTTAGATGTGACTGTTTTTTAAAATTTTTTACTGTAATAAAACTCGAATTCTAAACTTGAATCGGTGAAATGAACGGAGGTGTATTTGGTTTACGACGGTATATTTATATCATCTGGTTTCTCTCTGCAACCGTGAAGTAGGCACGTTTTCCTCTTTTCGGCTCTTCTTGTTTCTTAATTTAATACTAATATTTATGTTTCTCATTTAATATACTAATATTTATGTTTCTCTAAACATTTGAATTTATGGATCATATAGTAGAAATTTACGGAGAAATTTACGGAAAAATTATTCATTAAACTCAGTTAGCACTGTAGATGGCGGTATCACTGCGAGGAATTAGGGACAATAATTGAGGATGTGATGAGGATAGGAACAAAATCTTATTCCCGAATCACCATCCACCGATTTACATCTGCTATACATTTTATATAAAAATATATACATATATTAATTTTTTCACGATTATTAGGTCTACGTAACTATTAATTACCGGAACTTTGACTAATAAAAATGACAATTACTAAATACTACTAGTAATATAAGAATGTGTCTGTATATGTTTAAGAGTATGATTTCTTTTCATATAATCTTTTTTTGGTCTAAATTTATAGTAAATTTCTTCTTTATTTTTGTTTTAAGTTACTATAATTTTAAAATGTATAGTTATATGTGATGAATTGATAGAGAATGAAGCGGATATAGATCCCTTAAAATTAAGAGTATGAATTGAATTAGATCCCTTAATTGGTCTCAGTTGGTTTGAAAATAAACTAATTTATAATTGATGTGATTTGCATTTCACCTAAAATAAGCAGTTTGGTTGGGTTGCACATCCCTATTGGAAAACTGCAATTCACTACAAGAAAAATGGCTATTAGCGACGACAAAAAGTCGTTGCCAAAAATACAAAGTTGTCACAAATGAATTTTTAGTGACCACTTGTCGTCGCAAACCTGTCGCCGCAATTAATTCGTCGCAAAAACAATTTTTGCAATAATAAGCAATTGTCACAATTATATTTGCAACGACAATCGTCGTAAATGAGTCGCTACAATTATTTCACCGGATATATCGTTTAGATGACATGACATTGAGTACTTGCGATGACATTTTACGAATTATATCGTCGCAAAAGATGCAAAATTAGCTAATGTGGCTTATATTTTTTATGACCACATTTATTGTCGCAAATAATATTTTAATTTTTTATTTATATTTTCTCATTTTAATAATTAATATTGTATATTACTATATATTTAAATCCAATATTAAATATAATTCATGATATTATAATAATAAAGAAGAATTAAATAAAAGGAAATAAATAATAAAAATAAAAATAAAAATTATTATTATAAAATGTAATTAATAATATAAAATAAAAATGTAATTATAGTATAAATGTACAGAAATAAAAATTGCTATATTAACAAAAATCTAATCTCCTAAATTAGCAACATCACTAAAATTATGGTCGTTATCATCGGAAGGATTCGGAGGCGGATAACCTGAACGGACATACGGCACAGGAGTAATCGCTAGAAAAGTCATGTTGAAGTGCATTTGAGTGATGAAGTCTTGCATCATTCTAACGCTCTCGTACAGCTGGAGGTTTTGTTAGTAACTCTGTTGCAAGTATTTTACTACGTGTGAGTCCGAACGTGTATGGGTTGTATGCTTAGGCAGCTGACCAAGTCCGTGTATGTATCTGGAACGCTTGCCGCGTACTTCTCGAACAATGTCATCTTGAGACATAGGTTTGGCTGGAGTACCATCATCATTTTGCCTGGGTTGTGAATCACGCCTTTGAATCATCTCCTCCTTAGGAGACAGATCTTTCTGCAATAACCCCAACATTTGTCAAAGCTATTTCTTACACGAAATACAAAAACAATATATATATATATATATAAGAGGTCACCACCATAGCAAATCTATGTGCTGCATGTGACTTTGACCAATGTCTGCTTAAATATTTCCGTTTCCCTCGATTACACTTGTTTTTCTCGGATATTTTTTGCAATTGTTCAGAACTCCAATAGTTGCAAAGGTACTCCCAATCTGCCTGACTACGAATTCTTTTCGGACATTTTTGCTTCACGGCCTCCGGATCAATTTTCCCACCCATAAGCTCCCAATGACAATGAAGCTCATACCGAAAGTCCCTCCAAAGTTTGTTCATCTGACGATCAATGGATTTTAATACCCTCTCACTATTGTCAAAGATGAACTTGATCTATAATTGAAAAACAAAGAAAATACTTTAGAAATTTGATAATAAAATAAATAAAGTTAAAGAGTCAAAAACTATATCCAGTTACCCTTAGTTGATCAATCATAGGTTTTTTCAATTCCTTATCAATCTGAATCCATCTAGTGACTTGCATCGGACATTGGCGCCGAACTATCTGCCCTATCTCACTTGCCCAGCTAGATGCATATGTACCCACTGCCACATCAACCTTTGTATCAAATTGAATTGGCATTTTGCCCCCTGGGATATCCTTCAAATGCCTATCAGTGCCTATAGAGCGTGATTCACCCCTTTTCCCTAC
>NW_010360241.1:0-38472 GCF_000414095.1 Morus notabilis | reverse complement strand
AAGTTTATAGTGGAGTAACTATTGGAATTAATAGAATTAATTAATTAAATAAAGTGTTTAATTAATTATTAATTTTATTGGAGCTCGGGATTATAGGTCCATATGTCCCCGCGTCGTCCTTGTAATTCTACCAGACACAAAGGGCAAAATGGGAATTTTGGAATTACGGAATTCTAAAATTAAATACTCGAAAAATAATTAATTGAGAATTAATTATTATTTAAATAATGTGATTATTTAAATTTGAATTTGAACATATCTAGATTTATCCATTTAAACTTATTTGATAAGTTGTTCAATTTAGAATTCAAATTAATTTAATTTTGACTTAAATTCGAATTTGAATCTAAATTAAAATTGAACTACTGGATAAAGGATAAAATCTCTTCCTTCCCTATCTGAGATTGGCGCCACACATAGGAATAAACCCTAGGAGGGTGGCCGGCCATTAAGTGGATAAGGGGAAGGGATTTTTTGTTCAAAATTCAAAATTGGAGATAAGGATTTGATTCTATTTTGAAGTTTGACTTCTACTCTTTAAATATGAGAAAGATAGAAAATTGTATAGACAATTTTTGACACATTATTCAGCCCTAATTGAGTGCGGCCGAAATTCTCATAGAGGAAAAAGAGAACAAAATATTTTTCTCCAAAAATTCCACATCGTGCATGCGTTGGTGTTTGTGGAAATTCGAGTGTTTAAGAAACCTATTTTGTCTCACGTGTGCCCACACACACGTCTACGTGGAATCAAGGAATTGACGTGGAAGACTTTGGTATTCTAAACACAAAGCTTGGAGCAATGACTATTCGTGGTCAAAGAAATTCAAGTTATCATCCGAGTCGGCTTCCAGGTATTTTTCGGTTGATCCTTAAATGATGTAAATTAATGTGATTAATTTATTCGTGCATAAATTAATATAATCTATATAGAGTATCTCAAAAGTTTTATAAAAAATTTTGTTATACACGATCCGCTGTTTTTCATCCCCACGCTTCCGCACCCGAATTCGATTCGGGAACCAGCAATTACAACGTCGACATGGACAACAAACTTCTCCGTGTTCATCCGAATAATCCCAACATCTTTCCACAAATACTTCCACCCCCGCTTGGTACTCAGCGCAAAGTCGATCAGGCAACCGTATCCAAGACTTATCAATGGCCATGTTAAATGTCAGACTGAGAACAACAAAAATGATCAGTTTATGCATACATGTGACCTAAATCGACCTTTACTCCGAATCTACAAGGTAAAGCCCTATCCCATTCAAGAGTGCTGCTTATGCGTTGTGTTACACACCTGACATCACTCCAGCCAAGCAAAAATTTTAGCAACATTTCCCCTAAGATCTCTTAAGTGTGCTATCTATATATAACATATAGTACACACTTAGAGAACTGGGAGACACCGTCAAAACTTCAGGGAATGATAAATGGACTAGGGTAACTACAAAGCATAAAAATAAAATCTCAAACTGTCCATGACAATTCAAGAATCAGCACATGAGAACATAAGTCTCGTCGATCCTCAAACAGGACTAAGGATAATTTCAATATGTGCATACATGGAATGAGGATTTAAAGTCACAAATTGTATGCATATACAAAATGGAACTACATTTTCCATAATAGTATACACATGCACATCACATAATGCAGTTTGATAGGTTAGCACTTGACTGAAACCATCTTCCTTGATCTTGAATTTTGACCTATTTTTCACTGGAATTCATGTATATGCACAATCACCTCGTGTACATGTTTCACCGTGAATAAAAAAATCATTAAACTACTCCTTACAATAATTCCTACCTCAACTAAGTTCCACATACGCCAAAGCTTGACTATGATTAAATATTAATTATGACTACAGATTATATACTCTTTTTTTTTTCAATGAGACACTGATTGACCATACTAATAAATTGGTCTATCAAAAATTATGGTGGCCTAATCACCCTAATGGGCAAACACATGTTATAATGGAAAATGACTTAAACTCATCCTAAAGTCACAAACAACAAGGATAAGCAACTATGTAGTAAAAGCAATTTACACACATTATTTATTAGTCACTATCCAAGTCCAGGTGCTAAAGAGACGAAATGCGACTTTACAAGCGATCAAAAAAAAGGCCATTGATAATAAAAACAACACCAAGATCTACTGAATATAGGTGTAAAAAACCTAGTAAGACAGCAAATGTGAAAGAAGCGAAAGGAATTTTCCAATAGATATTTTTATGAATCATAAAATCAAGAATATGGCAGAGAACGCGTCTAGAATGGGTAACATAGGTACATCATCATCATGATCGTAACATGTTGTTAATCCAAAACTAGTCCATCTACTGGCTCTAGTTTTAGAAAGTTTGGCTCGAAATGGGTAGCTAAATTTTTTAGACTACTCAGGAAGATGATAATTCTTTGTGAGATAGAATTTCAGGGTATTCTTTATGGGCGTCTTCTATACAAGAGTTAAGGGTTTTCATTTTTATTTTTCAATCTTGAGGGTTTTGAGAAACGTTATTAAGCTGTTATGTATGCTTATTCAGCAAAAGAAAGAAAGAAAGAAGGGGGGGGGGGGGGGGGAAGAAAAAAGAAAAAAAACTATCATGTCTATCATGTATGCTTTCTTTGAATGTATTAGGCAAGTATCAATAGAACACAGTTTATTCTCTAGTTCTTTATTCTTCTTGACCTGTACCATCAGTAGTAATTTCTATTTCTTATAAAAAGGGACTTCTAGAACATGAAATTTCTTCACTACAATAACCTCAATACCATTGATCCTTCTACCTATACTATCTTAACTTAACATAAATATGGCACACTTTTCAAATTTGCAAAAAGTAGTGTCTTTTTTTTTTTTTTTTTTTTTGCTATTGCAAAAGTAGTATTTATTTTATGAAAAAGGACATTCTAAGAATCTTCTTTCATTTGTTTCATTTTCAATAGCATTTTTTTTTTACACTAAAGTGTAAGAATAGAAAGGCTATCAGAAGACTAGATATCCACTACAGAACTATGACAATAATATTAAACCTGAAACTAATAAACCATCAGATTGCTCCAATTAGCCATAATGGAAAAGAAAAAGAAACTCCTAATTTTCCCTAGATGGCTATAAAGACGCCAGATATATAATTTCACAAAGGTAACATACATCTTGTTCCTTCTATTAAAGATAAAAAATAAAAAAAATAAAAAATAAAAAAAATAAAAAAAAAAAACCCCATTAAAAAAGCCTTAGTATCTTGTGACTATAAAGGTAAAAGATAGTTGAAAGAGGCATAATGCCATAATGTTTCAGGAATAAACCACTAAACAGAGACTTCCACTTTTATACAGCACTACTAAGCAATAATATATGACAAGTTTACCTGTTGATGATTTAACATACTTTACAACAAGTAACAACAGAGATGAAAAATCTACAAAATTTCAACTTATGAATTAATTCTTCAACGACATTAATATGGACAAATATCCATCCCTGGGAGATGAAACTGTCATGAACAGTATAACAACAATAACAACAACAACAACAATAAAGGCGGACCCCAGTGCCAAAAAGGCTCCCGTACTATGACAGGCTCGGGAGAAAGCTCAATCCCATGTGTACGCGGCCTTACCCCCCGAAAGAGAGGCTGTTTCCGAGATTCGAACCTTGGACCCCGGGTGCAAACGCAAGCGCTCCCACCACGGTGCCAAGGCCCGCCTTCAACAACAACAACAACAACAATAATAATAATAATAAATAAACAGGTGAGAGACTACTGGAAGGATTTCATTCAATCACCAGGTTCTTCAAACTTCTCCTTGACACTTAATTGCCCTCCCAGACATGTCCATGATTAGGTAAACATCTCATAGATAAAACTTCTAGAATTTAGCAAACTTGAGGAATTTAGCAAACTACCCTCAAGTCTTCACAACACCATATATGCTAGGTCAAAGAATGCATAAAGGTATTAACTTGAGTTCTAAATCTTCTTACATATGGAGAGTACGCATAACGATCTAACAAACAAAACTTCTCCAAAGATTGAGCAAATTACCCCGCAAGTCCTCAGGAAATCATACATGTTCTCCGTATACAAAAAAGAAACACATAGAAACATACGGAGTAAAGAAATGGAGTTTAATCTACAATTATGCTAAATATGAATCCAAACTGAACTGCTTTTGCTCTAACTTTTCACACCTTGCTTCTTTAACTTAATCAAACGACAGATAAAAAATGTCACACGCATCTAACTTACAAATATCTTACATTGATATATTGTCTCTTAAATAACTAATTACTTCTATCTGGGGACGCCAATAACCTTAAAAACATAAAGATGAAAAAAAATGCAAAAATTAAGCTACAAATTTACTCCTAAATCAACCATTTCTGTCTGATCCCTTTTCAAAAACCTTTCATCACTTTATTAATCTTCTTTCTGTATACTCGAAATATAATTCCTCAAGATGCAATTTTTCCCCAAAGCAATAGACTACAGTGTACTGTACTGTAGCAGTTTTGACCTTATTGAAGTGAAAATTATGGAAATGTAAAATTAGGAGTTTGACATAAATTAGAACAAAAACAAGACAACAAAGCATAAACTAAAAATCACAACTAAACCAGAAACTATCATGAAATCACGAAATTAATCAGAAATCACCAAATCATTCTCGCCCCTCAGCGAAAATCAACAGATCAGCAAGATTAGTAAGAGCTCGCAATCATCAATGTAAAAAGTCCGATGTGAAACATTCACGAACAGAGAACGCGTAATCGAGAAAGTCAAGGTTAAGAAACCCAGAAACTGAAGATACGGAGAGAGACATAGTCGTGGAAACTTACTCCGACGATAACAATGGTGGAGTGACAGCGATGAAGGAGAGAGAAGGAGGTTGGGGTTTTGGGATTCAATGGGAGAGAGAGAGAGAGAGAGAAGTGAAAATAAAGTTAGGGCGCCAACGGCAAGTTTGTGTGGCGCGCTTACCCCTCTCCGACAAAAAGGATTTACTCGTCGGGGGGAAGGGGAGTTTTTCAGTTTCGTCGCGGAAAACTTTTTGTTCGTCGTGAACTATGTAGTATATACAAGTGAAAAATATATCACGTGTGTAAAATATAACTGCCTCGTTCATTTTATTAATTTGAGTTTTTAATTCAAGTTAAAATGTGATATTTTATTAGAGTTTTTAACTATAGCAGAAAGAGTTAAATGTGACATTTTTTTTAAGTTTTTAACTGTAAAAACTTAAAATTAAAAATTCAAATCGGTAAAATAAGAGGATATTAAAGAATGAGTTTCAAGAAATTATGTGACATTTTTTTTAAGTTTTTAACTGTAAAAACTTAAAATTAAAAATTTAAATCGGTAAAATAAGAGGATATTAAAGAATGAGTTTCAAGAAATTAAAAAAAAAAAGATGATATTAAAGAATACATCAAACATCTTTTATTCTCACTAAGACGATAAAATCTCATCTCATTCACATATTTGCTAATCACATTGGTATATTTGGCACCTTTTGAATAGCACGTTGTTCTTAAAATTTGTAGGCCTGCCAAGAGTGATAGAATTAAAAGAAATAACTTTTTTATTAGGAGATGTAATTGTATTTGGATAAGGATATATAGATTTCGTATTCATATAAATGTTTTTCCCTCTAAAGTACTTATAATTTTTATTATTAGTTTCTCAACTTAAAAGTGGGGAATTCAAACTCTACACTTTATGATGGAGTCAGGTGTGAGATTACCGATATGTTATGTTTGTGAACACTCTTATTATTAAACGACAAAAGTTCTTAACGTCTTATATGAAGGAACAAAAATCATAAAAACGAATAAAATATTTAACTAGCTCATCCTAATTGGTTTCACGAAACGCATCAATCAAAACAGAGATCTCACATTTTGGACATTTTGGGTCAATTTTGGAGACCATTACGTACATGTAGCAATGAGGGCATCCCATTAAGATTAGGGATATTGGCACTTCTTCTTCAGAGGCAAGAGAATCAAAATCTTCATGCTTTGAGTTTACGTTAGAAGATACACATGAAGAAGATTTTGATCTATTTGGTGCTGATGATGAAATGCTGTTACACTCTTTTGGTGGTGACAATCTAAGCTCCAAATCTATGTCATTACCAACCTTTTCGTCTTCATGACTTGTTTCCCATGTTTTGATGCTTCTCTTTTTTTTGTCTTTCTGGAAGCATTTCTTTCCAACATTAAGAAAGAATGAAACATAAAGTCAACTTAGATATCAATTATTATAAATAATAATAATAATAATAATAATAATAATAAATGATATGCACTCGTGTGTGTGTGTGTGTGTGTGTGATTCAAACAAAAAAGGAAAAAAAAATGTATATGTATGGTATCAATTTTCTCGAAGTGACTAAAAAATTAAAATAATAATATTAACAATGTGTTGTGATATCATATCATGGGCATGTAAAAGCAATCAATTTGGAAAATTTATGAGTTCTATTAGAAACTATAAGAGTTTAAAACTAATTATAATGTTAACAAGGATATGATCTTGTACATAATTTCTGTAATTCGATAACTGAAGAGGAATCTCCTATAGCTTGCAAGAAGAGAATGTTTAGTAAGAAAGAAACACTGGTTAGAAAGGAAAACAAAAAAAAACAAAAACGAAACCAGTAAGAGAAACACTGGTAATTTAGGAAATAAATATCAAATTGCCCCAACTAAAATTTTATGAAAATTGAATATCAAAATATAACACAGCACCATTTTTTTTAAGTAAAGATAGCACCATCAACACCATTGTTTTACAAGGTAAATAGGGAGTGATCTATCTAATATATGTATATTGGGAAATATAATCTACCTTGTTAAGGATATCATTTTGGCATTTGGTTGGAAATGGTGGAATTTCCTCTGAATCAAATGAAGTCGGAAAAATCACAATTCGATTAAGATCAAACGATCTGTGTAATTCTCTGCGAAGCCGTGATTCAGATATTGCAAATCCTAGTTCTTCATCTAGATGATAATTTGGTAAATGGTACTGTGAAGGGGCCATCACAGAACAAGAATTATTAGAACTCTTAGATAAAACGGCTGCTTTTAAACCTTTCCCATTTAGAGAAGCACTATTGCATGTCTATCTATTTATAAAGTGTGAAAGAACATGGTTTAGCAGCACACTGTCTCTTAAACCAAATATGGATTTAGAACATCTTTAAGTCCAACAAAACAAGAATTTGGCCAAGGACAAAATGTACGCGCGTGACAACACCATTCTTTCCATATCATTGATTAATTTAGGGCCCGCATAATTAACGGTGGGAGATAGATTGCAGCGTCAGTCAAAACTTTTCAGATCATTGATTAATTTAAGGCCCACATAATTAACGGTTGGAGATAGACTGTAACATCAATCGCGTATTTTGGACCTAGTAAAAAAAAATGTACAAAACTAACTCTGTTTAATGATGGAATTAAATATGTAATAATTGAATGGGTGAATTGTTACTTTAAAGTAGAATTACACAAAAGTTTGAATTCATTAAACCAGGTAGAATGAGCGGAGGACCAAAAAATATAGTCAGAAAAGCTATTGTAATAACGGTATCTAAAATGCCTATGCGAACTCAATTCATTATTTCATGATAGGAATGTAGAACCAAAAGAAAGTATTGAAAACAAGCTATAGCGCTTACTCTGGTAATTATATTGAAGCGACAAATGGAAAGCAAATTGTTTAGATAGACAACTGTACATGGCTGTCTAAAATTTTGATTTTGTTAGAAACAAATCCATCCTGAGCAAGATATTTAGTAGCTGCTGTAATTACTGAAGCAAACAACAAGACAACTAATTCCATTATGTAAAGGAGATTATCTTTGTTCCTATTTTAATAAAAAGGAACGTAATGGATAACTTATTAACTTGTATTTATGTTTTAAAATAAAATTGAATAAATCTTTGCACATACAATCATAAATAGGAGTTTTGACGTTCTTAGCTCTGAACTATTAGCATTCTGACTATTTGGTGCCTATTAATCCTTTCTCTCTCTCTTTTTTTTCCGAAATAGTAGAAAATAGGCCAATATGAAAAGCTTAAGAAAATATATAGGCCAATTTTTAGTTATAGAAATTAATAGGCCATAACTTGTCAAGTTATGGTTCATAACCAGATAAGTTATAGACAAACTTATCAAGTTATGATTCATAGCTAGACAAGTTATGGACAAAAACCGTGAATTATGGACAATAACTTGTCAAGTTATGGTTCATAACTAGACAAGTTATGGACAAAAATAATAATTTGGCCTATTTATTAACTTATGTAAACTATTGGCCTATTAATTTTAATTTATCTCAAGTCTTAGCCTATTTTTCTCTTTCTCTCTTTTTTTTTTTTTTTTTTTTGCCTTTTGAAGTTTTGGTATCTCATCATAAAGTAAGGAGAAGTTTTTAATAGAGCTTAGTATACTGATACTCCATGTGTTTTATCAAAATAACAGTGACACTCTTGACCAAATCTAATTACACCAACACTCGTTGATATTATGAGGTTTAAACAAACGTATTAGTTTGAATTTGAGCATTTTAGCAAAGCAAACTTATTAGTTTCACTTGCCTAGTGCACTGACAAGAGTATTAGTGTGCTGCAAAAAGGTTAATGGGATAAAGAAAAAAATGACGTGAAAACAAAAAAATAAATAAAAAGACCAAAAAGCACATGAAGCTTTGAGATTTTGAAGGTTCATTTTGGTGGTAATCGTGAGTGAATGTTGCAAGCAAGCTTTCTTTTGGAGTGGGATTTTAAAGCATCCCTTAAAGCAAATGGAAGTTGGTCCATATGGAACGGTAGTAGTGAAAGCTTTTTCAACCACCAAATTTCAGAGCCTAAAAGTGAAAACTTACGCTGCTGCATCTCAATGGACTGAATTTTGTCGAGTAAACTGTCAAGTTACAAGTAGAGATCCATTTTTGACCCTCCAGGCCAATTAATCTATCAAGACATACATCCATTATTACAGTATTTGAAAAACCGAAAGAAGAAGAGATGCAATAGACTCTAAGGCCTAATTCAATTCGTCAATTCCAATTGAATTCAAATACGTAATTTTATGTGAAAATTTTTTACTGTAACACTTTTTACGTAATTTTATGTGAAAACAAAATTAAAATTAAAAACTCGAATCGGTGAAATGAACGAAACTTAAATTTCCTTATAAACACTTTTTGGATTTCATGCATAATTAAGCAATGCACCTCTTTTTAGTAGGAGTAGCAGTAGCCAAGGAAATAAAAAAGAAATGCACAAGAAATTTCTCACTAGAAAAATTAGTTCTTTTAGGATCAGTTAAATTCTACAATTCTTCACAAATCAAACTGCAAAATTCAATACAAGCCGCACTCCACGATGCTAAGTTAGCCTCTCACTAGAATTTCTCGTGTTTTGTATACCAAAAGCTTGATCACCCCACAACTAAAAATACCATCCAATAATGAGTTGAGTAGCGCTTTCCACCGAGCTTGATCTTTATTCAATCTCTCCCGAGATATGCTTAATTTACTCAGTATCCATATCCTGCCATCCAAAAGAAGAAAAAAAAGTCAACAGAAACCCTTTACAGTTTCCCGTTTGACAACCATTTTAATTCAAAGATAGAAACCTGAGTTGTCCATGGGGTTGCCAGCAGGCACCGATTCTGGCTCCTTAATCTCAACAACTACACAATCCGACATTAAGAATGTTTTTGCGACGGAGGATGCATGTTCTAGGCAACATCTGACCACCTGCGAAATTGAGGGATAACATGAGATCTTTTATTTTTAGTTCAATTTATTTGCGGTTCAAAAATTTGAAGTCCTTAAGTTCAGTTCAGATTCACAAAGAACGTGGTGTATAATGAATTCTCATAGTTAACAAACCTTGGTTGGATCAATGATTCCCGCGGCCATTAAATCTTCATATTTTCCAGTTGCAGCATTGTATCCATATTTAGGATTGTCACTGGAGAGCACCTGAAGGGAAAGAGAAAGCTTCAGATTATTCCCCACTCAGCATGCTAACATTGAAGCCAATCATTATGCAGCGGAGAAAAAAAAAATATTACCTTCTCGCTGACAACACTTCCATTAACACCAGCGTTCTTGGCAATTAATTTCAATGGGTAGCTCAGAGCTCTCTTGACAATATCAGCTCCGACCTGAAATTATCAAAAGGTTGAATTAAAACAAGAAAAAAAAAAGGGGGGGGGGGCATATTAGAAGAATCTTGACAGTTGACACCCTTTGGAAATAGTGTTTGTCTGCTGCCAAATTGTAAAAACAGGCATAGCCACGCTGGTTGGAAGAACAAAAACCTTTTCCTCGTCATTCTCAAGAGTATCCCTGATTCCGTCCACCTTTGATGCCAATCTCAACAGGGTGCATCCACCACCTACTACAATACCCTCCTCAACAGCAGCCTGGAAGCCAGAAAATGAGAACGTTAGCTCGGGCTGTTTTTTATGTTCCATAAACACAGAAAACCATTACAGGGATATAATGTTTTTAAACATTTGACTGTGAGACATGTAGATTACCTTTGTTGCGTTAAGAGCATCTTCAACTCTCAATTTCTTTTCTTTAAGCTCTGTCTCAGTTTGTGCTCCAACCTTGAGGTTAAAAACAATTCCGTGTAAGGGAGATTATTTTCAAATTCACTTGGTGAAATAACATCACGAATGACAACCATTTACAGGTAGCTAAAGTTTACCTGAATCACAGCAACACCACCAGATAATTTAGCAATTCTCTCGTTAAGTTTTTCCTTCTCATAGTCTTGCTCTGCAGCCTGTAAAATGATATTGGCAAATTAGTCATCAATTAACTTACAAGGAACCCAAGCACACAAATGATTTAGCTCTTACATATGTGAATGTGATAATGGATTATGACGCAAAGAAAAGTGATACCTCAATAAGATTTCTTATCTGTGCAACTCTCTTGTTAACTGCTTCCTGGGTGCTACCATCGCCAACAATAGTGGTGGTATCCTTGGTAAGCACCACCTTTGAAGCCTGACCAAGGACCTCATTGCCTACTTTGTCCAAGGTGAGCCCCACCTCTTCTCTGACCACAGTTCCTGCGTGACAATTGAAAAGTCAAAACGTAAGTAGAAAATAGGAACAAACTATGTGATTGGTACCAAAAGGTAGACTGCGACTTTCATAAAGTAGATGTGAAACAACCTCCAGTGAGAATGGCAATATCGTCAAGGTATTGGCTCTTGCGCTCTCCAAAACCAGGAGCTTTCAAGGCAGCAATCTTCAGTGCCCCTCTAAGCTTGTTCACAACAAGAGTTGCTAGTGCTTCTTGTTCAATGTCTTCTGCAATTATCAAGACTGGGTATCCACCCCTGATGGCATCCTCCAAAACATTGATAAGGTCCCTTGCGTTTGTTATTTTCTTGTCAACGAGAAGCAACTGCATAGACACATGCCCTAATCAGTTTGTGTTCCAATATGTACCTAAAGGCTTAAAGTCCAATACATTACCTTGCAGTTCTCATACTCCACTGCCATTTTCTCACTGTCAGTAACAAAATAAGGTGAAATGTAACCACGGTCAAATTGCATTCCTTCAACGACATAGAGACTGTTGTCAGCACTTTTCCCCTCCTCAAGGGTTACAACACCCTTCCGACCCACCTTGCTCAAGGCTTCAGCTATCATGTTTCCTACTTCATAATTGTTTCCTGCACTAACAGCAGCCACATCTGCAAGTTCACTGTCTTCAACCTGCAAGCGTTAAGTGATTGATAAATTAAACAATCTTTACCAGCTAATATCAATACACCCACAAACACCAATCACGACTAATATTTCAAACACCATTCATTTACAGTTCACCTACCTCCTTTGAAATTGACTTGAGTTCGGACACCAAAGCTTTGGTGGTCTTCTCAATACCTCGTGTGATGAGAACAGGGTTCGCTCCAGCAGCCACAACCTGAATGAATGAAACCGCTCAATAGTGGTTAGACCCTATTTCTTAGCTTTTATAGAGGTAGTTCAGCTTTCAAAACAAAATACAAACTTTGACTCCTTCAGCAATAAGACCCTGTGCAAGCACAACAGATGTAGTTGTGCCGTCACCAGCCAAGTCATTGGTCTTAGCAGCTGCCTGTCTCACTAATTTAGCTCCAATATTCTCCACTGGGTCCTCCAATTCAACCTGGGGATACACAGGCAATATTCAATTAGCAATACAGCAGTCAACGATACTTGAAACTGGTTAAAAGAGATGAATTCAGGAACTCAAAAGAATATACGGCATAGCTAAGTCGTATTTAACACATGATAAAATTGTCACTAAAAACCCAAAGGTTTCACATAAGGGATTGTAAGCTTGGTCGAAGTAGGTAAAATAAACTCATAATAGTTCTAATACAAAGTTTGGCACCAGAAGAAAAGCACATAGATAGAAATGATAGGAATATATTAGACAGAATTACAACTTCAAGATACAAAAATGGGATATTAAAGAGGCAGATTACCTCTCTCGCCACAGTCACACCATCATTAACAATTTTGGGGGAGCCATACTTGCTCTCAAGGACAACATTCCTGCCTTTAGGACCAAGGGTCACGCCAACAAGATCTGCGAGCTTGTTGACACCCGTCTGAAAAAGAATTCAACAAAAACACAAGTATAAGCAAAATCCAAAACTGCAATCCAGGCAAAAAAAAAAAAAAAAAAAAAAAAAAAAAAAAAAAAAAAAGAGGAAGAAGAATAGAGAGAGGGAGAGAAAGAGCAGTAAAACAGTGTTTTTTAAACGAATAAAAGAAACCCACTTGAAGTTTCTTGATGGCAGAGCCATCCTTGTTGAAATGAAGCTCCTTAGCCATGGCAGAAATCCTTGGAGGAGCCGTTCTTCTAACAACATTTCGCCTTTTCACAAAGGAACATGAGGAAATGGAGGAAGACGATGACAGCTTTTGGAACTTTATGTCCGCGACGCGGCCGCTTGGAGCAGCCAACGAGCCAGCTGATGACATGGCAGCAAACGTAGATGCCATCTACTCTCTCTAATTATCTGCCAACATTACACAAATCATTTTTTTACACCTATCAATCTAATAAACTACAATCCAAAGATGACCCCAAATCAAAGAAGTGTAAGCCATTTCCATTGAATCGCTAAACCCACCAAAACAAACAAGTACCTAGCTAAATCCTCACTTATTTCCTTCTGTATGATAATCATGTATTTCACGAATCTAAGCTATTGTATTCAGCAATAAGGAAGACAAAGACAAACATTAATGAAGCTACGAGTATGAGTGACTTCCCTCGCGACTTATTACAGAAATCATCCTTCTTTAATTCACCACCAGCAACCACAGAAAACTAAAATAGCTTTTCCTTTGATAGCTAAATCAAATAGACAAACATATGAACAAAGCTAATCTGGTCAAATTTTTTCATTGTTTCTTTTGTTTTCTAAGAAAGAGCAAAACGGGTCATTTCTACCGGATTCCTCTATTGTGTCATTTCAACCAGAAATTTAACTCCGTTTGGAACCTTAATTTTATGATGAAAAAAATGTACATGTATGAAGAAAAAAAATAAAAAAGAGGGAAGAAAATGATACTTTTTTCACTTTTTTCTTGTGTTTGGAACTTGAGTAAAACTACGGGGGAGAAAGAGGAATTGCTTTGTAAACTTTTTCCTTGTGTTTGCATGTTATTATTTAAAAAAAAAAAAAAAAACCCCAGAAAATAGTTAGTATTAAATTACGCCTTCTCCTAAAAATAGTCGAAGTTATGAGAGTAAGCTAATAAGTGAACCAACGAGGAATAAAATAATAATAGTAATAATAATGATAATAATAATAATAATAAACATAACGGAACTCAAAACAAAGTATTTTTAAAACACAAAACTGAAAGTGATATAGAAAACGAGAACAAAAAGGAAACCATAAAACGAAAATGAATATACAAAATGAACTTCTATCATAAATGTAATCTCAAAAAAAAAAACAAAACAAAACAAAACAAAAAAACCATCACTGGAAACACTAACACAACACTGTTTAATGTTCCTAACTGAAATTTCAAGTTCCTCTCCAGCCAGTCCAAATTCTCGATTCTAAGACAAACATAGCCAATTTTATCAGAAACCCCAACCGCCAAAAGAACAAAAAAAGCTCAAAGTATCCAAAAAAAGAGAAAAAAGAAATCGAAGAGAAAATCTCGCAATTCTCAAATATTCATAGAAATTTGGAGCTGTAATTGAAAATGGAATTTACCAAGGAAACGGAAAAGGGACGAGCAGGATTCGGGAAAGAAAAGTGGTCGGGAAATCGAGAGCTCAGCTCCCTCGCTCCGTCGCGTTCGCCGAGCGAGTAATGGCTAGCGAAAGAGAAGAAGTTTGAAGAGAGGGAATATGAAAGTGATGCAGTGAAATGGAGGAGAAGTTGCACCGATATGTTATAAGAGATTGGGTCAGAAGAGATAGGGTTTGGGCTTAAAACGGCGTCGTTTCCCTTGCTGCTTCCATCTCTTTTAGTAATTGGCGCTATGGGTCCCTAAACATACTAATGAGTGACAAATTAGGGCTTGTTCGGTTGTATTTTTTAGTTATAGTAATTTAAGTGTAGATTTTAAGTGAGTTATAATTTTAGTTGAAGTTGTAATTTGAGTTTGTGTTTAGATGTGCACGTTTGAGTTATGGTTTAAATTGAGAATCTATTTGAGTTTGTGTTTGGATAGGTCAAAACTTAAAATTGTATTTAGACAGTATTTTAATAAAAACTCATGGTAATAGAAAATTTTAATAGAGTATATGGGTAGGGTTTTATTAATCTTTTCGTTGTGAACGCATAGAAAAAAATATCTCAATCGGAATTAAAACGAAAAAAGTTATGACGTTTTTAAGAATAGAAAAAATATTGTTCATTAACTTGAATTTGAGTTTAAGAACTTAAGTTGAAGGAAGAACTTGAACTCAGATTTTAGCCCCAACTCGAGTTAAAACTCAAGTTCAAACTCAAATTTTACAAAAGAACATGAACTTGAGTAAAGTTTTAACTTGAGTTCAAACTTTTTTTGAGTTTTGGTCCAAACAAACAAAAGTCTTTAGTCTCTAGTTTTTTAGGGGTTGTTCTTTTGTATTTTTGAGTTAGAGTGACTTAAGTGATGATCTTGAGTTGAGTTTGAGTTATAACTTGAATTGAAATTATAACTTGAGTTTGTGTTTGGATGTGTACATTTGAGTTATGATTTGAATTGAGAATCTATTTGAGTTTGTGTTTGGGTGGATTAAAACTTAAATTTGTATTTAGATAGTATTTTAATAAAAACTCAATGGTAATGAAAAATTTTAATATGGTATATGGGTGGGGTTTTATTCGTCTTTTCTTTGCGACTGCATAGGAGAAAAAAATCATCTCAATCAGAATTAAAACAAAAAAGTTATGGTACTTTTAAAATAGAAAAAATATTGTTCATTAACTTGAGTTCGAGTTTATGAACTCGAGTTGAAGGAGAAACTTGAACTCAAGTTTAGAGGCTGGTTGGCAGCCCCATTTTTGAGTTAAAAACTCAAAAAAAACAACTCGAGTTACAACTTTATTCGAGTTCATGTTCTTTTAAGTTTGAACTCAAGTTTGAGACTAAAACTCGAGTTCAAGTTTCCCCTTCAACTCGAGTTCAAAAACTCAAACTCAATTAATGAACAGTATTTTTTCTATTCTTAAAAATGCTATAACTTTTTCGTTTTAATTCTGATTGAGATGATTTTTTTTTCTATGCGTTGACAACTAAAAGACGAATAAAACTCCACCCATATACCCTATTAAAATTTTCCATCAACATTGAGTTTTTATTAAAATACTATCTAAATACAAATTTAAGTTTTGACTCACTCAAACACAAACTCAAAAAGATTTTATCTCAAATCATAATTCAAATGTACATAACCAAACACAAACTCAAGTTACAACTTCAACTCAAGTTATAACTCAAACTCAACTCAAAATCTACATTCAAGTCACCTAACTCAAAAACGGCAAAAGAACAGTAACCCTAAACTCGAGTTCAAACTCAAATTTTACAAAAAAAAAAAACATATAAACTTCAATAAAGTTGTAACTCGAGTTTAAACTTTTTCTGACTTTAATTGCAAAAGAACAACCTCTTAATCTCTAATTTTTCAATTTTGGTCAATTAGTCTATGAACTCTTCTCTTTCTTTTCGTTAGTTCAAATTACAACTCAAATTTTTATTACAATATTTTTTCACATAAATTTACTTTTTAATTTAAATTCTTAACTTAAATGAATGAAAAAAACAAAACATAATTAATTTTGTAGCGTTAAGGGACCAATTCATAACCGGCGTCTAAATTTAGATGGAAAGAAACACATGCTTAATGCGCGCCTGGCTAATAAACAAAAAAGACGAGAATAACATCAAATAAAACTTAGAAAAAGAAAGTTTTCTCATATTTTTATAGGGGTTTATAAATTAGGCGCTCCATTTTTTTCACCTCTTCTAGGATTTCTTCTCTGATTTGTAGATGACGATCTTTCACGAGAAAGGAACCACACCACCACCAATATGCAGTGTGTTTTTCTTTTGAAAACTAATTACTGAGTTTGATTTTTATTTTTTTTAATTTATTTTTTGTTATTTTTGTGACTTGTATTCAAAGGGTGTGTTATACTGTATGCTTTTTATAGGGATCTATAGATCAAGCGCTCAATTTTTTTATTATTTTTATAATTTGTATTTCAATTTTTATGTTATAGTATTTTCTCACATATGGTTTGAATGCAATGAAATTTAGGAACAAAGAATTTTGGTGAACTTCAATACATATTGACGCAAGAATAATAACAGAGATTACAAGTCCTGTTTAATTCACAATTCAGTCTAAAAACTGAAAATGTTCTATCTGAAAATTCATAATTATTTATAGAGAGATTCAGGAATATCATATATTTTTATGTTACAATAAAATTGTTGTAACAATAATTTTAGTTATACTAAGCATATGTCATACAATCAGTGAAAGTTAAAATTGCTATCAATGTACAATTAGACTATGTTTATTTTATCGATTCGAGTTTTTAATTCTAATTTTGTTATAGTTAAAAACTCTCACAAAAAGTCATATCTAATTTTTTCTATTATAATTAAAAACTCTCACATAAAATCATATCTTAATTTGAATTTAAAACTTAAATTGGCGTACTGAACGAGGTTTTAGACTGCAATACACTTTGACAGATAAATTTTATAAAGAAATGGTGAGAATTGAAGCAGTATGGCCATTTCCTGGTAGCAAGATCACGGAGAGAACAAGGGCAAAAAGAGGGGGGCGGGGGGCGGGGGGAGGAGAAAAGGAGCTTCTTTTTCAAGTACGAGGGCTTCTAGTGATTAGTAGTAGCAGCTTGTGCTAAGCAATCAAAACAATGGAAATAGCACGACCGAAGTTACTAGCTACTAGCCAGGAAGGCTGCTGCGCCAAGTTTATAGAGAATGTCAACTTTTACTTTTATTTTTAGCCGGTAGAAAAAGAAAAAGAGAAACTGTGATTTTTTAATAAGTATTTAGAACTAAGAGCCTAATGAATCAGAATGATTTTTAAATTGTCTAATCAACAATAAAAGTGTTAAAATTAAGTTTATA
This sequence comes from Morus notabilis, assembly GCF_000414095.1. Taxonomy (NCBI): domain Eukaryota; kingdom Viridiplantae; phylum Streptophyta; class Magnoliopsida; order Rosales; family Moraceae; genus Morus; species Morus notabilis. Next base: position 20,786 of record NW_010360241.1, on the reverse strand, counting down.
ATGCCTTAACTAAACTCTGGCACAAGATTCAAAATTTATTTAGAAGTATTTTTTTTAAAAGTCATAATTCTGACTCTGAGTGGAAGCTCTTCTAAAAAGTCAAAACACTTCTGACAGATCATTCAAACACTTCAAGATGCAAGTTTTGGATCTGAGAAGCCAAAAATAGCTTTTAGAAAGCTCTCCTAAGGCCCAATGTATATAGACACTAAAGACTTAAAACTTTGAGAGTTGGCAAAGACGGACATTAGGCGTTTTCTCCAGCAAATGCATGAAACCATAAGAGCTCACGGACAGTATGAATTACGAAAACAACGGAAATATGCAGCATCGACAACCCACATGTTTGCCGCCATGGAATTGAGTTAGAAACTGTGCTTCATATTCTGTATAAGAAACATAAGAATGGGTTACATGAATTAAGAAAACAACGGAAATATGCAGCATCGAGAACTCGTATGTTTGCTGTCTCAGAATTGAGTTAGAAACTGTGCTTCATAATCTGTATAGGAAACACAAGAATGGGTTACATGAATTAAGCAAACAACGGAAATATGCAGCATCCACAACTCGTATGTTTGCCGCCTTGGAATTGAGTTAGAAACTGTGCTTCATCTGTACAAGAAACATAAGAATGGGTTACATTAAGAGGGTCAAACTAAATTTAATCATAAACCTTACATTCTCTAATATGCAAGTCATGCCCTATGCCCCTATGACAAAACTAATATACACGACTTCAAAATCATAATCTGTGGTTCATATCATCACTATCACCATCGCCATTACTGTCAGTATCGACAGCAGAATATATCTCATTATCGTTGTCAATTTCATCATCACTATCGATATCAGAAGTTACTTCCAAACCATGAGATATGTTCCAATCAGGCGGGAAGGTCTTTTGCAAGGCTTCTGTAAGCTCCCCGCCGCCCCTCTCAATCTTGCGCAAGCACTTGGACCAGTGAACTGCAGTTCCCATATCAATAGTAAAGCCAGATTCTATCATTTCCCCACAAATTGAAAGAATTCCAGAGTAAACATAAGACTCGGCAACTTGAGCCCTTGACAGCAAAGATGTCATCAAGCAGTGGTATACAGCTTTGTCTGGCTTCAACCCTGTCAGCTTCATCTCATCAAAGCATTTCAGAGCCTTCTCCGGTACCGAAGCACGTGCCCAACCATTTATCAACGTGGTGTAGGTCTTAACATTTGGCTTTACCCCAAATGTCTGCATTTCTTGGATCGTTTTTGTAGCTCTCTGCAATGAAACAAAAACCATTTAAAAATAAAATGGCAACTATCAAACTTAATTAAGGAGCTTAAAACAAAACAAAATCATTCAGCTTTCCATGTGTTGCAAAAAGAGACCATGATTTAGCTAACCAAAACACTGCCAGTAAAAGAATGGGAAAAATAACAACCCATCGCTTGCAAATTTCAGAAGATTCTCAGAAAAAAACAGGAAAGAAACGTATTTACTTTAATTTCTTATACAAGACGAGCTAAAGCACATTCTGTGGAATAAAATAAATCGCAAAGGCTAAAAGCAGAGTCATAGTTTAGTCATAGTTTCTCCAAAAACAAGCGAGGAAAAAACCCCAACCGGATCTAAGATCTAATGTAGAAAAGAGGACTAGAAGACAACCATTAATTGGCATCATAGAATCTAGCATTCAGAAAACAACAGGACCTTTAAAATTCAGTATAACTTCATTTCTAGTCTACTGAACTAAAATAGCAAGATTTATCTGTAACCTCTGTGTAAACCAAAATAGAGACTAGTATTTAAAGAGCATACCAACATATCCCCAGCTCTGCTACAAGCATTTATGAAAGATGTGTAGGTATGGATATCAGGTTGAACGCCTTCCTGTTTCATTTGTTGCATCAGGTCAGCAGCCTCCCAAACATCACCTCTTCGAGCCCATCTACCAGAAAAAATAACCAAGTTGAGCCCCCAGACGTCACATAACGAGACAATTGAGGAGAAGAAAAATATAAAACGTAACCCCAGAAGTCAGATAAGGAGTCAATTAAGGAGAAGAAAAGTATAAAATGTAAATTCCAATTATGCACTCTTAGCTTGGATAGAGGAGAAGGAGGAGAAGAAGAAAAATATAAAACGGTAACTTCCAATTATGCTCTCCTAGCTGAGAGAGAGAGAGAAAGAGAGAGAGAGAGAACCAAATAATGCTCAAATGTTTTGAGACACAAATTTGAGAAGGCCTGGAAAGAAAGAGATTTGAAAGCAACAACTTTTGACAACACTAGCACACACCCAAGATTGTAACAATACATACCCATCAATTAGTATATTGTAGACAAATGTGTTCCTCGGAATCTTTTGATTACTCATTTCTTTGGTTACTGCTAAAGCACTCTGCATCCTGCCCGCCTTGCAACATGCCTTTAATAAAGCCTCATATGTAAACACATCAAGTTCAAGGCCCTCATTCCTCAATTTAGTAAAATACTCGAAGGCCTTCCCAGTATCACCCAGTGATGCGTAGCCATGCATGATAGTTGTGTATGTATGTTCATTTGGACTTACACCCGCCAGTGTCATCTCATCTACTATTTCAACAGCCTTCTCCATCTGCAAGACATTCAACACAAATGGGTACACTTCTGAACTCAAGACATCGCGTTACAAAAAGTTCCAAGCCAAAAATAAACAGATCAAACTCACTAGAGAATATTATGCACCAGTTGTTAAATTTCTTTACTTTCAAAAGAGGGATTACATTAAACTGGCGGTGGGTACCAAAAGCTATGATGTTTAACTCTAAGATCTACCAACAAATCAGGCATCATTTCGGACATGGTACGTTATGGGACTTAAAGTGTTACTTTTGCACTCCAGATTAAAACAAGACACGTTTAACAACCTTAGCCTTCAAATAAATCTGCGCTTCAAGTGTAATCGGCAAAATTTACCTGACGTTTCTCAACAAGGCCAAGAATCAAAGCATTGAAAGTATGTACAGTGGGTATGCATCCACTCATCCTCATCATATCAAAAATTTCTAGAGCTCTTCTCATTTCTCCAGCTCTTGCAAAACCATGTATAATTGGCATGAAACTACGTGTTGTAGGCCTATGCCTGGACTTCTGCATATCTTTGATAGTCTGGACAGCACGATCCATGTTACCCATACCACAGAATGCTCTTATAATGTTATTATAAAGGACTACATCAGGCTTTAGACCATCCTTTATAACATCTTCAAAAACAGCAAATGCATTAGTCCAATCTTTCAATCTCAAAAATCCATTTATTAACATGGAATAAGTCTTCATGTTATGCTTTATGCCAGCAGATTCCATCTTTTTGCTAACTTCCAAGGCCTTCGAAACTTTTCCAACCTGAAAGAATGCACATGCTGTTAATAATAAGGTACTAATAGATGTAAAAGATAATCAAAACTAATGACACAATGGCATACAAATATTGGACAGATAAAAGTTCAAATTAGCATACAAGGATAAAGAATGCAATACCTTGGTATAAAGATTGATCAGACATCCATAACTGATAACTGATGGTGTAAAGCCACATTCCTAAGAAAATAAAGCAAAAGTTAGGGAATGAGAGAGAGGAAAAAAAATAAGTCATAATTTGTAGTTGATAATTTTTGCACCAGGCAGTACTCAGTGGCATGGAAAGCTTCAAGCATGAACCCCAGAAGCAAAGGAAAATGCTGAATATCTAATGTCCTAAAGTAGACAAAAATGTATTTACATACTTGGAATACAGAAAAATAATGACTACATCTGGTATATGAAATATGCCTCTGTGTCTCCAACTCTGTGTGTACATGATGTACGAATATGTATGTTTAACCTTAGACAAAAGCAACACTATCGCACGAGTTTACCTTGAGCCGTTCAAAGACAACCAAACATTTATCTTCATTTCCGATCATCGTGTAACCATCCATCATGGTATGATAAATGTCAATTGAAGCATCTATGCCTACTTCTTCCATTTCCCGCACCAACGCCTCAGCTCTTTCCGTATTGCAGGTTTGACTGAAATTTGTCAAATGTGGAGCGTTAAAAGGTTAAGAAGATAGAGAGTAGCCCACGCAGATTAGGAGGTCTACAAACAGCAATAGTTCAAGACTGAACTATGTAGAACAGTAGAAGCAAACCAGGAATCAGAAATACATTTAATAATAGCTTGCTTATTTTTACATTTTTGGCAATGTAATTCCAAAAAAATTCAATTATTTGTTTATGAAGTAACCAATTAGAACATAATGAAACAAAACTTACGAGGAACGTAAAACTAAAATTGTGAATACTCACCAATGAGCATATATTATATTTCCATAAATGATTGCGTTTAAAGTAATGTGTCTCTCTTTGGCCTCCTTAAACCAGAACTCTGCAGCTCTTTCAAAAAAGAATATCCAGGAACATCAAATTAATAAACAGAACATATAAGAAGTTTCCAAAAACAATTAAATCAAAACCCAATATCTCAACCGCAAAAGTGCACAACTAGCAGTGGTGCTATAACTTAAAAGGACTGTGTTACTATAACAACCGCAAATGGAAGTTCTACCAAAAAAAATTAAAAAAGTGTAACGTGACTATGACTAAAAAGGACTGTGTTACTATAACAACTGCAAATGGAAGTTCTGCCAAAAAAAAAATTAAAAAAGTGTAATGTGGCTAATGTCTCTTAAATATTAATGAATGAGAAACGTGTGTAATTGAAAAAACTATATGGTTACGTACTCAGCATTGCCCATTTTTGCAAATCCCCCCACTATTATACTGTAAGTCACCAAACTCATCTCAATGCCCTCTTCTTTCATTTTCCTAACACAAGATAATGCTTCTTCCATGTCTCTGCCAACTGCATACGCATGAATAAGGCTGCATGTAATATAAATTCTTCAATGATTGGAAAAGGATAATCTCAAATATATATTCGCAAAATCACAGAAAACTAACAAAATAGACCTTAAACTGTATTTCGTTTTTCACACTCAAATTTAATTAGAAAAACTTCGACCGGGACAATATTATTGCATACATGATGGAGACTAATTTGGATGTTTAATAATTTAAACCTCATAATTTTGAGTATGGTAACTACATAACTTGAGTGGTGAAAAATGCACAATAAAGACATGCCCAAAAGTACCTGTCTACTGCATCTTATATAGCGAAAATTAGCTTATAAGCTAAAGAGAGACGAGTGTTTAAATCAATTTTATTCCTTGCACTTCTAGAATCACCAAGCAAGTTCCTCAATTTTCCCAGGTTGTAGAAAGTGTCTTGATTAAAGCCTGTTGTTTAACAGGATTTGATGGCAAGGCTCTTCACAAAGGCATACTAATTGATTGTTACAGGTAAAATACCAGTAAAATTAATCTAAGCTGATCATTATTCATTATTGCGTAAACCCAAGCAAAGCATGCAAGATTGTACTAAAACTAATTTGGATCAACTTTATGTATGCACGATCTATTACCAATGAAAAAGTCATTTTTCAGAATTTAGAGTGAGATCAAATTCTGTCAATGCACTTAAGAATATTCTCAATTCAGAACTCCAGTACATGCAAAAAATTCAGGAACTTAGTACACGAGGTAGTAGAGGAGGATGACTCGCATAAAGTTACCATCAACTTACAAAAACTCAGAGAAATTACCATTGAGTTACAGAAATTCAATGAAATTGACCATCAAATTATATATCATAAAATGAATTTAACTGAAAATAAAACTTAGCCAGTTATAGCTGCTATATCAGTGTTTATAATGTGATACCTTGAATAGACATGCGATGATGGCTCTATTCCCCTTGCCCGCATACTCTCAAAAGTTTCCCGTGCACGATGCATGTCACCTCTCCTTGCATAATACTTTACCATCAAGCCGTATTCTCTTCTAGAGGGCTATTATATATAAGAAAATCCATCATAAGCTTTTTTTTTTTTGTGTTCTCTTTTTTTCGTTAAAATGGAAACATGCTTTCATGGATACCAGAGTCATCGCAGTTATATCTTATCCACAAAAAGTAAATAGAAGTTTGGTCAATTTATATTGATTACCAAATTATGCGCCCTAGCTGAAAGCTTAGACCAATTATTATCTTTTTTTTAAACCCATACACCATTTAGACCATCTGCAATGCAAATGCTATAATCAATTGCATATTTGGCATCAAATAGTATGAAAATGATATACTTGATATGTTATTTTCATTTGTGCTCTAATACACAGTGCTATTTCAAATGCTAAACTACGTTTGCCATTATCGTTAGGGGACGTTTGTTTCCTGTATTCGTCCATGATTTTAATCATGATTCATGATTCTCTACAGTATTTTTCTCTCACAAAAAACATATGTAAAACGAGAATGGTTCTGAATCATAATTCTGAATCTATGAACCAAACGTCCACTAAACTTTGGAAGCTATAAGAAGTAAAGTTTTAATTTTATGACAATTTGAAAATAAAAATGTTGTAATGATTAAATGAAAAGGTAAACATATCGCAATCAAATGAAAAATTTGCCATATGCCATACTTGGTGGCAAACTACAAATTTCGAGAGAGATTTTCCCACTCGATGCTAAAATTTAGCAACGGCACACTAATTTAGCATTGCATTAGAGATGCTAGAGAAGCATCTTCATTCCCAAATATATACTATAACTCAAAAAGAGTACTTTTAGAGCCTAAGAAAATAAGTAGCAAAAGATTATTACCTAATACCATGAATATTATGGTTGCACTCTGCAAAGGATAGATCGCTTTACGTAGCACAGAAATGTCTAACAGACAAAAACAATCAGAATAACCTAAGAAGACAACATCTCTTCTTTCTTTCTAAAGAACCAATTCTCCTCCCAACAATATATCAAAGGTACAAACCACAAACACAAAGCAAAAATAATGAAACTATTCACACTAAACACTTTCATATTCAGCGATTAATAACCGAGTCTTGCCTAAAACTATTTCCAAAAGGAATCAACTGCGCCAAATGAACAAACAATGGCGCTAAAATGCAAACGGCAGAAACGCGCAAAAACACTTCAACCAAGCCAAACAATGAACAAACAAGAGACTGCAAATAAATATAAAGCAAAAGCATAATTAAATTGAACAAAAACAATCTAGAATTCTGCTTCTTCAACGATAACGAATGAGTCTTGATCAAAATTACTCAAGGAACAAGTAATCTATACACAAATACTAAGAGAAACCACTTAAAACAAGACAAACTAGTAGAATCATCCTCTTCAATGATAAAGAACAATTCTTTTTCTAAAACTATGAATCCATCAAACAAACAATGGCATTAGAAAGAAAAAAAAAATTAAAAATTTCACCTTTTTAATCCTCTGAAAAGCGTCCACAACCGCCTGCCAATTCTCCGGTTCGGTCTCGACAACCTTCCGGAACTCCTTCCTTAAACCATCTCTCTCTTCATGCCACTTTGAACGATACTCAACCCCATCGTCCCCTCCAATCCACCTCTCTCTCTCCTCCATTTTCCCCTTCAACCTCCTTCCATCGTCCAATTTCACAGTCAGGACCCTCCCGTGGAACTCCACGCCGTCGAACTCCACCGCCTTCATCGCCGACTTCGCCGCCGTCGAGCCACCATACAGCACGAACCCAAACCCCGCATTTCTGTCCGTCTTCTCGTGAGCCTTGATCAGAATCACGCTCTTAATCGGCCCGAACTGCCTGAAGAACTCGGCGACGTCGTTTTTCCTGATCCAGCTCGGCAGATTCCCCACGAATATCTTCCCCTCTTGTCGGAACTCAACCCTCGGCGAATCCGCATTCTCCTCAACCTCCTTCTCCCCGGCTTCCCCGTCACTTTCCCGGGAAATCTCCGCAGGATTCGGCGCCGGCGGAGAGAGCTTGCTGGTGAGCCAGAGCTTATTGGTGAGAGAGCGAGAGCCATTTACGTCGGTGCTTGGTTGGGCGAGGGATTTGAGAGGGTTTGAGGGGATTTTGGGAGAGGGAGAGGTGGTCGTCTTGAGGGTTTTGGGACGGCGGAGTTTGCCGGAGAGGTGTGAGGAATTGGCGGAATTGGTGGAGTTGTCGAAAGCCGGTGTCTGCGGCGATGGAGAGTTTAGGGATAAAGGAAGAAAATTGGCAGCTTTAATGGCGCCGGAATGGTGTTTTCCGGTGACGGAGAAGGAGGAGATAGCGTGGGTGGCGAGAGAAACTTCCATTATCTTTTACACCTTCATCCGTGGAGTGTAGTGTGACTGTGTGAGTGGCTAGTAAGAGTGATTTTTCAAAAATTCGGTAAATATAACTCAGTTCATTTCACCGATTTGAGTTTTAATATAATAAAAAGATTTCAGAAACAGTCACATTTAATTTTTTATTATAATAAAAAATTCTCACATAAAATTACATCTCAATTCAAATTAAAAACTCGAATCAGTGAATTAAACGGTTGCTTAATTTTGCTTAGTTTTACCGGGATTATTTTTTTATTTATTTTTAAAAGAGATAAATTAAAAACTGTTAGATTAATTTTTTAACAATATTATTTATAATTAAGAATAATTTTATGTTACATGCTATGCTACAACTAACGGTTAAAAAAATTATATAACTGCTAAAGCACTAATTCCTACTATAAGGAAAGAAAAAAAAAAGCGAGTTTTTACCGTAAAGGAGCATTTTATGTGGTAAATGTTTCCGAGTGTTGATTAGATAAAAAACCATATATTAAAATAAAAAGGCACACAAAACTGACAAAAATATAATACACGAAAAATAGAGCTTCATTGATAATATACACATTTGTCACTCATACAATTTCCAAAGAGAAAAAAGAACATTGTTCAGAAGATTCCCGAATAGAAATTATGAATCTAGCCCAAATAAGGGCATTCTGTTTTCTCTTTTTAACTTCAACTAATAATGCCTTCTCACCTTTTATTCAGGTTGAGAAAGTGAGAAGGCCCGTTCATTTCGCTGATTCGAGTTTAAAATTCAAGTTTTGTTACAGTAAAAAGTTTTCAGAAACAGTCACATCTAACTTTTTTACTACAGTAAAAAACTCTCACACAACATCACATCTCAACTCGAATTAAAAACTCGAATTAGCGAACTGAACGGGCCCGGCCGTTCGCTTTACGGATTTAAATTTTTAATTCGAATTGAGATGTAATATTTTCTTAGAGTTTTTAACTGTAGTAAAAAAAATTAACTGTGATATTTTCTAAGAAATTTTAATTATAAAAACTTAAAACTGAAAACTCAAATCGGTAAAATGAACGAAGTTTTACTCTGTATTTCACACTTTCTATGGAACCGTTATATCAAAATGAGTTCTCTCTGTGGAGCATAATTTTAAACTAAACCAATTAGCTCAGTTTGCCTAATGTATTGGAATGACGCAGAATACAACCACAAATAGATAATACCTAGGGTCAGTAATATGGGTCACGACACGATAATATAATTCGAAAACGACACGAATTTCGCAGGTTAAGCTTGAGAAAAAAGATGTTCATGTCAGAATTAGGTCGACCTGAAATTGATACGAAAAACACGGGTCAATTTCGGGTTAGACCCGCCTAACCCGAACACGACACGAAACTTATAAAAAACTAAAAAATACAAATATTTTTTATTACATATTTTTTATTTTATTATAAACTTGTGATATCATGATAGTTATACTCAAAATCTTATACTATTATTTACTTAATTTCAATGGATGTTATTGTATTTTAGTGTGTTATGAATTTTAAGTTATTTCTAATATGTAAAAAACTAAATAAAAGTATATAATTTTCGTGTCAATTTCGGGTTTACTGGTCAATTTAGTGTCACGGGTCATTTTCGTGTCGTGTCGTGTTCGTGTTACGGTTTTTAAAAAATTTCGTGTCATGGATTGTATTCAAATTGACTGTAAATTTAAAAAGAAATAATCAAAATACGACAGGAGCATAACATGTAACACGAATTGACCTATGACATTTTTTTCCCTCATAATAATCACAAAATGGTACATTTTTGCAGGCCAAGAGCGGAAAATAGTCTCCCAGAAGGCCAGAATGTGGGAGAACCAACTCTCTTGACGCGGATCATTTACAGCTTCATGAGATTCCTCAGAACTATTGCTATCTGAAGCAACCTGTTCATCCTGCTGTTCTTTCGCTCGAGTCCAACCTCCTCCATCTTCTGTTCCAACATCTGAAATTTCCCCTGGCTTCTTGTCAAATAGTCCCTTGAACTGCTTTCGAGCTTTCCTCTCAACTTCCTGCTTAACAAATGGCGAGAAATATACGTAGAATTTATGTGTCTTGTGATGCATGGAATCTCCACAACAAATGGAACTACCAAGGGAACGATAAAATCACCTGCTCCTTTTGCGTCAGCTTTAGTAGAGCAGCTTTTGCATCAGGTTTCGACGATTCGTCTACTTTTATCATCTAAAAAATATCTAGAAGCAATTAAGAAACATCAAGAATAAAGTATCGAAAACTTGATAACTTTAACAATTGCATGAAGAATTACCATTTGGAAATCAGTCATTGCTTCCTCAAGAACGATAAAATCACCAGCTTCTTTTGTGTCAGCTTTAGTAGAGCAACTTTTGCATCAGATTCTGACGACTTGTCTACTTTTATCATCTAAAAGATATCCAGAAGTAATTAAGAAACATCAAGAATAAAGTCTCGAAAACTTGATAAGTTAACAATTGCATGAAAAATTACCATTTGGAAATCAGTCATTGCTTCCTCGAAATCTCCGGCTGCCATATAGGCCATATCACGGCGGTACAGAGCCTTGACGTGAGCAGGGTTTGCATCTAAGACCTATGTGGTTACCAAATGCAAACAGAAGTGAAAAGCATTAACCAAAGCTCAATCTTGACCTGTTAATCAGTCAGAAACAAGGCCCAAACAACTAAACAGCTTTATTTTTTTTTAAAACAGATTTTAGCCAAGATTATTCGACTTCTTTGTTAATTGCTAACCACACATATTATAGGTGACATTTTTTTAAACCTTTTATTATACCATCCTTCCTTCCCCCAACACCAATGAAAGAAGAAAGAAAATGCACCATCCGTGTTCAACATCAACAATTTAAATTGAAGCAGTTTTTAAGTGGGCCTATAATGATCATATGCAGAAAATAACAGGCTGCTTTCAGAGAACCAAGCTGGTTTCTTTTGCTTCTAATATTGTCTTGTATGATCATAAAATTACTTCTTAGGCTTAATGGCTTGGTAAGAGATTAAGCATGCATGAAATTTCGAGACACGAGAAATACCTTGTTGCACGTCTCAATTGATTTTCTTCATTCACCCATCTTCAGATAGCAGGCAGCCACATTCAGATTTAACAAATTCTTCAAACATCCAAATTCAAGAGAAAATCAATATCAAATAGGTTGATATAGTTTGAGAAGATGAACCAGAGAAGGCAAGGACAATAGTAAAAGAAACACTTAACACGTGTGTCTACAAACACTTTCCCTTCCTCATCATCCTGTGGATTAACATGATTGAATTCTCGAAGCGCCTGTACAGCAACAACTTCACGGCATTATGGGAAATCATAATGGCAAGTGCAAAGAAAGTGTTTACAAATTAAATTCTCATTTCTCAGGAAAAAACTTAAAACATGATCGGAACTAGTAACCAGATTTAACTAATAACCAGAGTCTCTGGATATTTGCATACGAAACACAAAAAACTCAAGTGGTAAGGAACAAATAGATCGCTAGAGAACTAAAACATTCCATACTTTTGTTACATCATTTTAAACCAATGAGTATGACCAATAATGATTTCGTATATTTTGGATAATTGCAAGCTTATTTTATTTATCTAACAAAATGAGTATCAAACATTACCTTGTCATACTTTGCCCTTGCAAGTTCATATTTACCTTCTTTGAAGAGCCTGTTACCCTGGAAACAAAGAGATTGTCAAACATTTAACATCAAATGATCCGTAATTAATAACGCCACATAAAAAGAGGAAAAACTAGGGACAGATAATACCAAGTGTAAAATGTGATACATGCACGTAGGTAAATATACAAATAATAATCAAACATTATCAATGCATACCGTACTTCTGATCTTCTCTGCATCATCCATTATGCTCTGAAAGTTCATATCAGTCCAATCCTACAACAATGATTTGAATATTGCAACACATTCTCAACATTTGATTGGTGAAAGAGGAAGTCTGAATCCACATTTTCAAGAAAGAAAAAATATATACATATATAAATACGTATATTAGATATATATATCAAAATTTACACGATCATGTTAAAGTTTTTACAGTCTCTGAACTCAAACATATAAGGAAATTAAAGATCGATACACGAGAACTTTGAGAGAATTTGATCCAGACACGTAAAGGTTGTAAAAGAGTTCAATTGACACAGCGCTAGTTAATGTAGATGGTCAAACCCCAACATAAAATCATGAGAACTCAAAATAGTAACTAACCACGGTCAAGTATGTGACAGTTTCTCTGAAATCCAAGTAGCTTATTTTTTGAAAGTCAACAACTACTAACAACGTATTTTTTTTTTTTCTTTTTCTAGCAAGTAATAAAAAAAAATAGTAATAACACATCTAAAATCTGCAAGAAAAAACATGAAAAATAATTAACAAAGTTGAGTCAAATTACAAATTTTGAAGATTACAATTTCTTCTTGTTTCTTCTCAATTTAATTTCGTAATGCTCAAGAAAAGTACCTTTGGCGTCTCAAAACCCAGAAGCTCAATCTCCGACTGAACATGAGTGCCTTCAGGAACACTAGATGGCCTAGAGTGTTGGGATAAAACGGAAGAAAAAGAGTAAATGTGAAGATTACAGGAGTATTCCATCCATGATACAGCACTAAATACAAGGTATAGACAATCAAGGAGAATTGTTGTGTGTAAACTAGACTTCGGAAAGTAACCTAGGAAACTTGTCATACGCATATTCTGGAGGACATGTTACAAGAGAAACCTCTCCAGGCAGCATCAAACGAACACACATTTCAAATCCCTCAGGTACCTACCACATAAAATAATATTCTTATAGCAAGAAATAAATATATAGAGCAAAAACTTCAACCATTTGCAGTTTGCAAATGTTGCCAAGTGGCAGAATGTTACTTCAATCCAATAATCTGATATCAACAAAGTGCCCAGAAGAAGAAAAAAAATCCTGTAATCCCCAATAATTTCATCGAGAGATGCTAAAACAACTCACAAGGCCTTCTCCCGAACAAAACTCCAAAGGTTGTCCATTGTTATCGATTCTTGTATCATAAAAGACTCTCCTTTCTTCATTTAAAAGCATGAATTTGTAGTGTCGTGGAGAGGGCAGTCCATTGGATGTTGGATCTTCAAATCCTTATTCCACATTCCAGGAATCATCACACCAAATTACTAAGAAAATAAGTTAGAACTCTGACATGTTTTCATTGATGCAGCCTTTAGATCTCCGGTAGAATTCTCTAAGATAACGAGCACGACGGTTATTGCCTTCCTCAGTCAAATCTCCTTAGTTCCTTAATGGGTGTTTTCTCTCTAGATGGGGAAGAATGAAAACTGCCTTATGATTTGACATATTGAGGACCATAACCTTAGTTTCTTTATATACTGCCTCATTAGACTCCCATTAAACCTAATTGGGTCAATATGGGTATTCACCCATTCAGCCCATACCCTGTTAGGAGACTAGTTGGGCTTTCCATAATTATATCACTTAAATTAGCCCAAATAATTAAATAGCTTAATATAATTATTGAATAAATATGTGGCCCACAATATAGGAAACTCACGTTTCCTAACAATCTCCCACTTGGGCTACATATGATTCCTGAAATAATTATATCATATAAAATTCCTTAGGCGCGCAACTGTATGCTATTTATCCTTAGTCTCCACTTAAGATACAATCTGGTCCATCTCTTATATTAGCATAAGATCGTGGCGGCTTTTGTCACCCTCAAATGCAACTAAACCTTCCATGGTCACCATACCAACATATTCAATGACATAGATCGAGTATGGATGAGTGGCATGGAAATACATGCAATGTGATCTCCAATATGCCTATTTCCAACTGGTCCTGCTTTATTCTTTATTAGATCATCTGTAATTTTCAAAACATAATGCAAGATTGTAAACAGAAAATTAATACATTCAGAGGGAAAACTATAAAACTGTAATTCCATCTTCTTTATTCTGCAGAAAATAAACAAATAATGTTTATGTCATAGAACATCCAAAATCAACTCCCACTAAACCATAGTATCTTCAAATAAAATAACATCCATATGAGCAGTGTGCTCGTGAAAGGCCTTGGGTGTTAAGCCCTTGGTTAGCGGATCCGCAAGCATGGAGTTTGTCCCGATGTGTTCTATCTAAATCTGACCACTCTGAACTCTTTCTTTAACAACAAGAAACTTAATGTCTATATGCTTCGACTTCATAGAGCTTCTGTTGTTATTAGAATATAGCCCGATTTATTGTCACAAAATATCTTTAACGGCCTCTCAATACCATTAACCACACGCAGCCCCGTGATAAAGTTTCGCAGCCACATCCCATGATTAGATGCCTCATAACAGGCTATGAACTCTGCAGCCATGGTAGAAGAAGCTATGAGTGTCTGCTTGACACTCTTCCAAGAAATAGCTCCTCCTGCCAACATGTAAACATAGCCTGACGTGGATCGCTTACTGTCTTGGCATCCAGCAAAATCAGAATCAGAAGACCCGATGATCTCTAGTCTGTCTGATCTTCGATAAGTGAGCATGTAATCCTTTGTTCTCTTTAAATAGCGCATAACCCGTTTGGCTGCTTTCCAATGATTCACTCCTGGGTTACTTAAGTATCTGTCCAATACTCCCACTATAAATGCTATGTCAGGACGAGTGCAAACTTGAGCATACATTAGACTTCCTATTGCTGATGCATAAGGAATCTTTTCCATTTCCTTTATCTCAAGTTCATTCTTGGGGCATTGACTGAGACTAAACTTGTCTCCCTTAGCTACGGGCGTATCTCCTGATGAACAATTATTCATGCCAAATCTATCCAGAACCTTTTCGATATAGCTCTTTTGTGATAACCCAAGGATACCTTGAAAGCGATCTCGTAGTATCTGAATTCTTAATACAAAAGAGGCGTCACCAAGATCTTTCATCTCAAAATTCTTAGTAAGAAATTTCTTGGTTTCGTGCAATAAGCCTATATCGCTGCTGGCAAGTAATATGTCATCGACATACAAAATCAGGAAGATGAATTTACTCCCACTAAACTTGTGATATACACAATCATCGACTACATTCACCTCAAAACCATAGGAAGTGATAACTTAATGAAATTTATGATACCATTGACGGGAAGTGTGTTTGAGACCATAGATGGACTTCTTTAACTTGTAGACCATAGACTTCGAATCTCCAGATACAAAGTTTTCTGGCTGGACCATATAAATTGTCTCCTCAATGTCGCCATTGAGAAACACTGTCTTAACATCCATCTGATGTAGCTCTAAGTCTAAATGAGCCACAAGTGCCATAACTGTCCTAAAAGAGTCTTTCGAAGAAACCGGAGAGAAAGTCTCTTTGTAGTCTATGCCTTCCTTCTGAGTGAATCCGTTGGCGACTAGACGAGCCTTATATCTTTCGATGTTACCTTTCGAATCCCTTTTGGTCTTAAATATCCATTTACAACCTATGGGTTTTCGTTCCTTTAGACGACTCGACAAGATCCCAAACGTCATTGTCTTTCATAGATTTCATCTCATTCTTCATGGCATCAATCCACTTTTGAACATTAGAACTCTGTAAGGCTTGTTGGAAGTTAATAGGATCATCTTCCCCTAAGCCGACACCATCTTCATGTTCTTGGAGAAAGACGATATAATCATCCGGAATCACACTTCTCCTTTCTCTAGTGGATCTCCTTAATGGCACTTCTTGAGGTTGTTGAGTTTGCTCTATAGGTGCTACATAGGGAACCTCATTGTTGTCTTGTTCCAGAGTTGCGTCTTGAACAATGGCAGGTATTACAACCTGGTCATTGACAATAGCAATATTAGGAAGAGAAACGAAATCTTCTTCCTCAAAGACAACACTCCTTACTTTATCTTCTCCCCCAAACTCGACATCCTCAAGGAATCTCACATTTCCTGTCTCAAAGAAAGACCTAGTAGTGGGATTGTAAAACTTGAAGCCCCGAGAGCGTTCAGCGTATCCAACAAAATAGCAACTAACCATTCTTGAGTCTAGTTTCTTTTCATTTGGCCTATAAGGCCTTGCCTCAGTTGGACAACCCCAAACATGTAAATGCCTAATGCTAGGTCTTTTTCAATCTTCTCCCCCAAACTCGACATCCTCAAGGAATCTCACATTTCCTGTCTCAAAGAAAGACCTAGTAGTGGGATTGTAAAACTTGAAGCCCCGAGAGCGTTCAGCGTATCCAACAAAATAGCAACTAACCATTCTTGAGTCTAGTTTCTTTTCATTTGGCCTATAAGGCCTTGCCTCAGTTGGACAACCCCAAACATGTAAATGCCTAATGCTAGGTCTTTTTCATGTCCATAGTTCATAAGGGGTTTTGGTTACTGCTTTGCTTGGAACCCTGTTAAGGATATAAACTGTAGTCTTTAATGCTTCTCCCCAAAGCGATTCAGGCAAAGAAGAATGATTAATCATGCTTCTCACCATGTCTTTAAGAGTTCTGTTTCGTCTCTCAGCAACACCATTCATGCTAGGTTTGCCTGGCATTGTGTATTGCGGGACAATTCCACATTCTTTTAGGAAGATAGCGAATGGTCCTGGACGTTGTTCACCTGATCCATCATATCTGCCATAGTATTCGCGACCACGATCTAATTTGATAGCTTTAATTTTCTTGCCTAGTTGAAGTTTAACTTCGGCTTTAAATTCCTTGAAAACGTCCAGTGACTGTGACTTCTCATGTATTAAGTATAGGTAACCGTATCTTGAATAATCGTCTATGAACGTAATGAAGTATTGTTGACCATTCCATGAAGCCGTAGGGAATGGTCCACATATATCTGTATGAATTAGTTCTAAGACGTCTGTAACCCTGTCGGCACCTAATTTCCTTGTGTTTGTCTGTTTCCCCTTGATGCACTCAATGCAGACTTGAAAGTCTGTCAAATCTAGGGGACCAAGAATTCCATCACTCACAAGCCTTTGAATTCTCTGTTTAGAGATATGACCTAAACGTTTGTGCCATAGGGTGCTAGAATTCTCATTTAATTTTCGCTTTGTACCTCGTGCACTAGTGTGCAAAATTTCATTATCAGAAGTAACAGTATCAAGCATATAAAGATTATCAATCAAGGAACCAGTACCAACAACATTTGAATAATGAGAGAGACTAACTTTATTATTTCTGAAGGAACAAGAATAACCGGATTTGTCCAAACTAGAAATAGAAACCAAATTCCGTCTAAATGACGGTGCAACAAAAGTCTCAATCAAATCCAAATAGACACCAGTCTTTAATAATGATCTAAATGTGCCGATAGCTTCTACTGGAACTTTCTTGCCATCGCCCACAAAGATGAATCTTTCAGCATCACTTGGCGGTCGGCTCCATAGGCAACCATGCATAGACATACTAATGTAAGTAGTAGCACCAGAATCTACCCACCAAGTATCTTTAGGTACAGAAGCTAAATTAACTTCAAAACAAACCATAACGAGAGTCTTTTCCTTCTTGCAGAAATAGCAGGTGAATTCCTCATCCTGCTTCTTGACTTTCTTCTACTTAGGTGTTCCTTTTGCAGTATCCTTATCTTTCCTTTTGTTCTTCTTCTGAGAGGTTGACGTCAAGTGAGCACTTTCAGTCTTATATTGCTCAATTTCTTTGAGAAACTTCTTGGCATTAGTGCTCTCAGTAATAGAGCCCCGAAACGCTTCCGGAATGGAGCGTTTCATGATCATTAGACTCATGCGGTTAGGAGCGGTTCCACTTCTCAATTTTATCTGTGTTCAGATTTTCCGTAGTAGCAGTGGGACACTCTGTCCTGAGCGCAAGGTCTAAGTCCATACATCCGAGAATGATTTTCACGTTCTTTTTCCAAACTTTAAAATTCGTCCCATTCAGCATTGGGATTGCATTAACTTGAGCAGAAACATTCACAGCAGTAGCAGAAACTAAATAGAGAACAAAAATAAAATATACTCACAATCAACATTCACGTCATACATAAGCATAATCAACCATATAATGCATACATGACATAAACAAATAACTCGAAGCAAGGTGGTGGGCCCATTTCAAGATACCTAGCACAACACTGATATTTAGTCTTTGGACCAAAAATATCAGCTTGTAAGTGGTACTCTCCGCGCAGTAATCAAATATTGACAATAAATCCTGTCAAACAATAGCCTTCCTTTGGGCCGACTATTGCTCACATGGAGAGCTTAATAATTGTCACATATTTATTACCACAGGTATACCCATTATTCGACCAAATAATAACATTCCTTTGGGCCGATCATTATTCGCATAAATAATAAGTGTACTCATCTTTATATTTTAAAATAAATCAACATCTACAACAGAGGTTACTTTGGTAACTATATTATTTCAATCAATTTATTTCAAAATACAAGACAATTAAGTGCAATAATCAAATAAAACAAAATAAAGACCCGAAATTTCATTTTATTCAATTGAATCCTTAATTAATTTGCATTTAATTTCTTAATGGGTTAAAAAAAATGTCCAAAATCTCTAAAATTAGGTTTAAAACAAACCCATAATTGCCAAAAAAATCAGTAATTATATTCCTTATGGCCACAGGTAATTACCTGCGGCCCTTTAGTTCTAATGCACAGGCTTGGGCTTGTGCTTTTGTTCTCTGTCACGGGCTTGAACTGGCCCGTTTGGTTTTATTTTTTTTTTTTTTTTTTTTTTTTTTTGCAGCTCTGGGCCAAAGCCCAGAACTTTACCCTAGGGTCGCAACAGTGTTGCGCCCCTTCTTCTCCACTGGCGGCCGCCAGGCCGCCAGTCCTCATGCCGCGGCCAGCCGGCCGCGGCTATAACTGTCCGGCGCAGCCCAATGGCTGCGCCCAAGAATCCAGACGCCGGCGGCAGTAAGCTTGCCGTCGGCAATAAATTTTTTTTTTTCTTTCCTTATGCGGCGGCCATGGCCGCCGCTGTTCCTCACCCCCGCCGCGGCCAGCAGCCCGAGGCTTGCTCGTCGGCGCAGCCCAACGGCCGCGCCTTGTTTTCTCAGCGCCGGCAGCCAAGGCTGCCGCCGGCCACAATCCTTCTCCGTTTCGGAGAAGACAACGAAGAAAGGAAGAAAAAAAAATTTTCCAGAAAAAGGAAAAACTTACTTTAACTAATTTCTTTACCAAATTTTCTTAATCCTCAATTTTTTCAGAAAGTCAATTTGTGAATAACATATAATTCCGAATTTATTCAACAAATTTGATTAAAATCAATCACCCAAAAAATTCACATGATTATTCAACCAGAGATATTAAAGATAAAAATTCTCTCAATAATTTAATGTGATGATCGCTCTGATACCACTTGTTAGATCTTTAAATCTTTATTTCACATTTCAGGAATCATCACACCAAATTACTAAGAAAATAAGTTAGAACTCTGACTTGTTTCCATTGATGCATTGCAGCCTTTAGATCTCCGGTAGAATTCTCTAAGATAACGAGCACGACGGTTATTGCATTCCTCAGTCAAATCTACTTAGTTCCTTAATGGGTGTTTTCTCTCTAGATGAGGAAGAATGAAAACTGCCTTATGATTTGACATATTAAGGACCATAACCTTAGTTTATTTATATACTGCATCATTAGGCTCCCATTAAACTTAATTAGATCAATATGGGTATCCACCCATTCAGTCCATACTCTGTTAGGAGACTAGTTGAGTTTTCTATAATTAGATCACTTAAATTAATTTAAATAATTAAATAACTTAATATAATTATTGAATAAATATGTGGCCCACAATATAGGAAACTCAAGTTTCCTAACATTGGAAACTCACCCGGTTGTTCAACATACATTTCAAAATTCATATGTAACCCAAAACATGCAACATTTGAAAAAAGCCATCTAATTCGATATGCATATAGATATGAACCACTTGCAAAAGAAACACAGTAGGTTGAAGAAGAAGCTGAATAGAAGATTTGTGTGCATACCATTCCCTAATCAAGGCTGTATAGTTAACTCCCATGTGACTACAACAAAATTCTGAATCCTTACCTTTTCCATCACGAATAACGGCGTTTTATTAGACGACCATCTCCAAGCATGTCCCGCACCTGTCAATGAGTAACTGTATTGTTTGATAATGTTCTTGCATATCCAGATGGTGATCCATAATGAACGTAGAAAACCAAATGAAGAAACGTAAACATAAAACATTATTACTAGAATTGCATTTCCTGAAAATTTGAAAAGGCGCCTAAAGTGTTGCCCTTACCACGTATAAATTTATCACAGACGTTGTGTTTCAATGTTTCTAACATCTTCAGAGATTTCCCTTTTTTGAAAGGGATATTTCCATTTTCAATTCTGTGTTCCATAAAATAAAAAAATAAAAAAAATAAAAGCTATGGTACTAAAACATATGAAACTAAGAGATAAAGAATATGGGATCAAAGTAATGAAAGGGAAGCACTGAAATGTTAATTAGAGACTAGGGCCCCGTTCATTTCACCGATTTGAGTTTAGAATTCGAGTTTTGCTACAATAAAAAGCTCTCAGAAATAGTCACATCTAAC
>NW_010360240.1:0-1860 GCF_000414095.1 Morus notabilis | reverse complement strand
AGAAGCTCTCTTCGCGATCTACGAATGGCACGAGAACGATGACAACTTTGGGTGTCGCAATGGGGCCCATCAGCTGTTAGATCGATGCTATCTTCGTGATCTACGACTGCCACGGGAACGGCGAAAAGTTTTGGTGTCGTACGGGGCCCATAATCCGTCAGATCGAGGCTCTCTTCGTGCTCTACAACCACCACGGGAACGGCGACAACTTTTGGTGTCGTAACGTGGCCTATCAACCGTTAGATTGAACCTTTCTTCGCGATCTACAGCTGCCACATTTTCGGCGAAAACTTTTGGTGTCCTAGCGGGGCCCATCGGGCGTTAGATCGAAGCTCTCTTCGCGATCTACAACTGCCACGGGAACGGTGAAACTTTTGGTGTCGTAATGGGGCCCATCAGCCGTTAGATCGATGCTCTCTTCGCGATCTACGACTGCCACGGGAACGGCGAAAAGTTTTGGTGTCGTACGGGGCCCATAATCCGTCAGATCGAGGCTCTCTTCGTGCTCTACGAATGGCATGGGAATGGTGAAAGCTTTTGGTGTCGTAACGAAGCCCACAATTCGTCAGATCAAAGCTCTCTTCGCCCTCAACAACCGCCACGAAACCGTGACAATTTTTTGTGTCTTAACGGGCCCTATTACCGTTAGATCGAAGCTCTCTTCGCAATCTATAATGGCGAAAGGAACGCATAAACTTTTGTTGTGTAACGGTGCCCATCAGCCGATAGGTCTAATCTCTGTTTGCTCTCTACAACCGCCACGGGAACGGCGACATCTTTTGGTGTCGTAACGGGGCCCATCAGCCGTTAGATCGAAGAAGCTCTCTTCGCGATCTAGGAATGGCAAGGGAACGACGACAACTTTTGGTGTCGTAATGGGGCCCATCAGCCGTTAGATCGAAGAAGCTCTCTTCGCGATCTAGGAATGGCAAGGGAACGACGACAACTTTTGGTGTCGTAATGGGGCCCATCAGCCGTTAGATCGAAGAAGCTCTCTTCGCGATCTAGGAATGGCAAGGGAACGACGACAACTTTTGGTGTCGTAATGGGGCCCATCAGCCGTTAGATCGAAGAAGCTCTCTTCGCGATCTAGGAATGGCAAGGGAACGACGACAACTTTTGGTGTCGTAATGGGGCCCATCAGCCGTTAGATCGAAGAAGCTCTCTTCGCGATCTAGGAATGGCAAGGGAACGACGACAACTTTTGGTGTCGTAATGGGGCCCATCAGCCGTTAGATCGAACCTCTCTTCGCGCTCTACAACCGTCCCGGGAAGGGCGACAAATGTTGGTGTCGTCACGGGGCCCATCGACCGTTAGATTGAAGAAGCTCTCTTCGCGATCTAGGAATGGCAAGGGAACGACGACAACTTTTGGGGTCATAATGGCACCCATTAGCCGTTAGATCGATGCTCTCTTCGCGATCTACAACTGCCACGGGAACGGCGAAAAGTTTTGGTGTCGTAACGGGGCCCATCAGCCGTTAGATCGAAGCTCTCTTCGCACTCTACAACCGCCCCGGGAAGGGCGGCAAATTTTAGTGTCGTAACAGGGCCCATCAGCCGTTAGATCGAAGCTCTCTTCGCACTCTACAACCGCCCCGGGAAGGGCGGCAAATTTTAGTGTCGTAACAGGGCCCATCAGCCGTTAGATCGAAGCTCTCTTCGCACTCTACAACTGCCACGGGAACGGCGACAACTGTTGGTGTCGTCACGGGGCCGGCCCATCAGACGTTATATCGATGCTCTCTTTGTGCCCTACCACCACCACTGGAATGGCGACAACGTGTGGTGTTGAAACGAGGCCCATCATTCGTTAGATCGAAGCTCTCTTCGCACTCTACAACTGCCCCGGGAAGGGCG
>NW_010360239.1:0-689 GCF_000414095.1 Morus notabilis | reverse complement strand
GGGGCCGCCCCGGGGCCGTAACGGGGCCCATCAGCCATTAGATCGAAGCCCTCATCGCGATCTAAGAATGGCACGGGAACGGTCAAAACCTTTGGTGTCGTAAAGAGGCCCATAATTCGTCAGATGAATGCTCTCTTTGCCCTCTACAACCGCAACGAAAACGGTGACAAATTTTTGTGTCGTAACCGTCCCCATTAGCCATTAGATTGAAGATCTCTTCACAATCTACAATGGCCAAAGGAACGCTCAAAACTTTTGGTGTGTAACGGCGCCCATCAACCGATAGATCTAATCTTTGTTCGCGCTCTACAACCGCGACAGGAACGGCAACATCTGTTGGTGTCGTCATCCGTCATATCGAAGCTCTCTTCGTGCTCTACAACTGCCACGGAAACGGGGATAACCTTTTGTGTCGTAACGGGGCCGGCCCTTCAGACGTTATATCGAAGCTCTCTTCACACTCTACAACCGCCCTGGGAAGGGCGACAAAGTTTGGTGTTAAAACGGGGCCCATCAGCCGTTAGATCGAAGCTCCCTTCGCGATCTACAACTGGCACGGGAACGGCAACAACTTTTTATGTCGTAATGGGTCCCAAAATCCGTCAGATCAAAGCGCTCTTCCCCCTCTACAACCGCCATGAATTAAGCGACAACTTTTTGTGTCATAACGGGGCCGGCCTATCAGAGGT
>NW_010360238.1:16534-30683 GCF_000414095.1 Morus notabilis | reverse complement strand
TTGTAATTGCACTTTTAATTTCACAACTCTTATTGTAGATAAGTGTCACATGTCATTTTTAGTTAAATGAACAAAAAATGCCTACTTTGGTTTTTAATTTATTAAATGAACAAAAATGTCTACTTTATTTTCAAATTTATTACTACTTATAGATGATTCAATTTTATTTATTCAGATTTAATTACATAAAATCAATTAAATGAAAGAAATAAAAAAAAATCAAGATACTATTTACGACTCAAGTTTTAGTAAAAATAAACACGTGTGTTCGGCTGCCTAAAAAATTTAAAAAAAGTAATTCGAGTTCCAACTTTATTCAAGTTCATATTCTTTTAAATTTGAACTTGAGTTTGAGACTAAAACTCAAGTTCAAGTGTTCCCTTCAACTCGAGTTCAGAAACTCGAACTCAAATTAATGAACAATATTTTTTTATTCTTAAAAATATTATAACTTTTTCGTTTAATCCTGATTGAGATGATTTTTTTCTATGCGTTGACAACGAAAAGATGAATAAAATCTCACCCATATACCCTATTAAAATTTTTCATCACCATTGAGTTTTTATTAAATACTATATAAATATAAATTTAAGTTTTGACTCACTCAAACACAAACTCAAAAAAAGATTCTTATCTTAAACCATAACTCAAATGTACACAACCAAACACAAACTCAAGTTACAACTTCAACTCAAGTTATAACTCAAATTTAACTCAAAAATTACATTCAAGTTACACTCTAAAAAAACATGCCCAACTCAAATAAATTATAATATCAAATTATAACTCAAATTTATGCAACCAAATACAAACTAGTTATAACTTAAATTCAACTTAAAATTTATACTCAAATCACTTAGCTCAAAAATAATAAAAAAATAAGTTATTAATAAATAAATTATTAATAATTTAAATTTGAGTATATAAATCGTCGCAAACCTGGAGCATGTAGACGATCATTTATGTTACATTACTGTTTTACCCCGAGCCACTACGCAGAGTCACGGAATGTAGTCTGAACTTCCACGAGTCTAATGTCCAAAAGACTCTTTCGTACAACAGTAACCAGATTGAAAGAATTATTCCCATTCTCCGAGAATCTACCAATTTATTTTATTTTACCAAAATTTTCGATCTTTTTCTCAAATAACCCAATTTATCCTGCCAAGTAACTTTGAACTTTCCCTAGAAAAATCCATCATTTTACCGAGAAAATCCTTCCAAGCTTCAACGAAGAAAATGGCGAGCCTTCAAGACCCTGGTTCTTCCGTTTCCTTCACCGATTTCCCCGAAGACGTCCAGCTCTGCGTCCTCTCCTTCCTCACGCCGCCGGAGATGGCCGCATTCGCTTGCACTTCGAAACGTTTCGTTTCGCTATGCATAAACGACGGTAAGCTCTGGTTCGCCATGTGCGACCGGAGGTGGGGCTCGAAGACCCACATCAAGCGATGGGGCAAGGGAAACATCTCCTACAAGCTGCTATACAAGACCCTCAGCCAGTGGGAGAATCTGATCGGCTTCTCGCGCCGAAGCGGCGCCGGAGAAACCGCCGGCATATCATCCCCGCCGTTGATCTTCTTCGAGTGGGGCCCATCCTTCCTCACCGCCTCTAGAGTTTCTCCATCGAGAAACGGAACCTACAACGTGATAAAGGCTCCTTTTTTATGGATGAGCCTCTCGCCTGAGGGGCAAACCGTGAACTTCCTCGACCCCGACGGCCGGAGCGAAATCTCCAGGGATTTCGCGATCTCCGAAGGCTTTGATTGCGCAGAGAGCGATCTGGTCCCCGTCAATGTGAGTTTCATGGGGAAAACGCATTTTGTTGTCGAGGAAGATTTGAGCTTTGCGTATAAGAACGGGGTTCGCAGAAGTTCGAGCTCGGCGAATCTGCGCGGAGACGAGGAGGATGTAATTGAAGCGGAAATGGGGTCTCCGGGGAGCTTACCGGACCGGTTCATGTCGGAGATTTATCAGTACTTTGCGAACCGGACGAGCCCCGTTGGGGACAGGACGTCAAGGAGCCAGAGGAGGAGAGAGAAGGAGAGGCAAGCGAGGAGGAAATGGGAGCCTCAACATTTCGTCAAGATTGTTAATTGCTCGCCTACTCCGTCTCGGCCATTGCAGGGCCTGTGGAAGGTTTGCTCTTCTTTATTCTCCTTATATTTTATGCTTATATTGGCCCTTTCAAGTGTTGTAACTTCATTGTGTTGGAATGCCTTTGTATTTAATTGAGAAATTTAGATGACATGAATCAAATTTTACTCTTTACTGTGAATATGTTGTCTTTATGTTTAGTTTGTGTTTCTTCTCTGTCATGTATATTATTGGCAATTGTTAGTGATGGACTTTGAATGTGTTCCCTTTTTAGTCTTGTGTAATTTGATTTAGTTGTTCCAAGTGTTGTCCTGGAGTGAATTGAGTCATGTCTTTGCAGACATTCTCTGCATAATTGATTGTTTTGGTCCCTTTTTTTAGTTGTTTCTTATATACTATCATTCTCGGAAGATTATGCCTACAAGAGTTCTTCCTTATTGGTCATCTGTCCCTACTTGTCTACTGCAGGGAATTTATGACGACATGAACCTGGGCATCTATCTCGTTGCATATGACGATATTGATGGCATTTCTTGCCGAAAGGTTTGGAACTCGCGGGAAAATTTTGCCAGTTATGGTCCAGTATTCTGGACATCAAACATTACATTTGTGGAGTCTCCATTTTCTTCTGAGGAAGAAAATCTATTCGCTAGTCGCTTACATCTTCGCCCACTTCCGGAAGCAGATTGGATTGAGAGTCCCGCATCAGCAGAGAACAATGTGGTCTCTCGCATTCTTTATGTCAACTCAAGTTATGATCTGGTTATTCCACACATGGCAGGAACTACTGCTAATCCACAGCTTGTGGAGGGAAGGATTTGGCAATATAGGGACGGAACATTTGGATTCGGGTTTCTTAGGGACAATTTTATTATAGACCTGAAGCATGTGTCCGAGAATGGTTGTCTCCTTGATGCAGTGGAGTCTTCCTGTGACTGATATTTCTAGTCTCAGAAAGTTCTGTACAGATGTAACAGCCACTAACTTGGTGTTGGCCCTGTATAACATATTTATTGAGATGTCATCATCTCAATTGGTTCACTTTCACCTTTGTTTCAGCTCATGTTCTTTCTTTATCAATAGTCTGAACCAGCCACCTAATTTGTGTAGTTTGTTTCAGCTCGCTCTCTCTTTCTCTCTCCCTTTAGCCTGAACCAGCCACCTAACTTGCGTAGGTTCCGACTTAAAATTTCTCAAATTCAATGCAATGCTATCGGATTTTGGTTTCCATTTCATTAAATTTGCTTCATTCCGTAAGCTTCTCATGCAATAAGATTATTAGATTTACTTCCCATATCATTTAAGATCGTTATTCATTGATCATTTGCCTGAGACCTCTTGCTCTAGTGGCACTGGGGGATTTGGGTGGAGTGGGGTTTAGGTGGGAGGTTGCGGATTCAATCCCGTAAGCGGTGCCCATATCAGCTTTTGTTCATTTAGGGCGTGAAAAAAAGCTACCTGCTTTGCATTGTAAATCTTACAATAAAGCAAAGCTATGAAGAGTTGAATGCTTTTACAGAGAAAGAAGCTAGACTCTCAACACTTATTTAACATCATTAATAGTGAAACCATAAGTTCACAAACAAACCAAATAGCTCTCAAGATTACAAAAACCGCAGGGGTGAAAAGAGGGGCATAAGAACTGAACAGGTTTTGGCATCCCATGAAATTGAGCATCCACAATCCCACAACAAAACCGATAAACAACGAATGAATCCACATGCTTCAACTATATATATGTCTATATATATATATATATATTTATATATAGAAATCCATCTGTCTGGCAAGCAAAATGCGTTTTAGGACTGCAGTGAAATGATCATCAGGCAAAGGAAACAACAGCAACATAGAGGAAAAGAAATACACGAGACCTGAGACACTAGAATTAGTCTTTATTCTATGCATCAAATTTCAGCAGCAACTTCTGTGGCAACCGTGACATTCTCCGAAGCTGCATCCTTGACATGGTCACCCTCAAGCTGGCTCAAGTTACCCTTTTCCTTAATCAGTTGGATGTGGTGGTGTTTGCAGTAGAGCCGTCCCTCGTGTGCAATATAGTTCGATGGGCTGATCGTACACCCGCCATGGCAGCACTTGAAACAGCTTTTATGGTAAGGAGTCCCATTTACTGTCACCTTTTATTCAGTAGTAACACAGTATTAGCCTCGTGCTTTCACGAAAACAAAAAATTGCATAATGACGTGTCAATTTATGTGCAGAAATATGACAATTTAGTGTTTAGTGTTTACCTTCTCAGTTGGATAGACAGTATTCTTGCAGCCAAAGCATTTATCTCTAGTTCCTCCAAACATACTTGTGACTTTAGCCACTGCAGGTTTCTGGCAACAGGGATTCAAGATCAAAGATTAACATGAGCAGGTATTTGGAAACTTTTTTTGTATTAATGGCAAAAAAAAAAAAACAAAAAAAAAGAAAGAGAAAAAAAAAAAAACTTGATTTAGACGAATTACGTCACTATCCAGGGGTTTTTCTGCTTTTACGATTTTAGGTGTCCCTGAAATGATGAATCAAATACGAACAGATTAGCTCCTTTAAAAGGAAACCAATAAAAGAAAGATTACTTATTTAGGAGGAAGCTGGATCTTTACCTTCAAAGCTTTTGTCAAGACTGCCAGTTCTTTTGAAGAGCTGATCAAAGTGTGGCCTGCAGTAGAGTACCCCCTCAAAGGAATTATAGTTGCTGAGCTGCAAATTTAATCTATCGATCAATAAATTTGCACCAAAACTCCCATTGAAAGAAGTCATTTTGCCATATACTTTTTGGCACATAATGGGAACTTTAGTCAAGTACGTTGTCACAAACCAAAACGAATAGTTTCTGATATAATGAAGCATAAACATGGCTTGGAAATAAACTGAGTATTTATAAATCTTACTTTAACACGCAAGAAAATCCAATCCAACACCTAAAAAGAACTTTAAACGACTATTAAAATTCTGGTCCTAGAATAATGGTTTAGTAAAACGTTATGAGAGCAAAGCCTACCAAGTGCCAACAGACTTGTCTAGTTTTATTTTTTTCCTTTGCGGTTTAACAATCATTGGTTCTGATCTACCGTTGACATAAAGGTGTGAGCAAAAATCGCAGAATTAGATTTATGAGAATAGCCATCAAAGCACGCCTCTATGAAAGAAGGCAGTGTATAATCAACCACATCAAAGAAAGCACGAGAGAGAGAGAGAGAGAGAGAGAGAGAGAGAGAAGGGGATGCACATACATACATATTACATATATATATATATATATATCTATTTATATATAAATACACACATTACCTTGAGGGTTCCTTTGCAGTGGTGGCATCGGAAACAGGCTTTGTGGTAAATCCTGTTATCCGCCGTCAACTTGTCAACAAGATACACGGTCTTGTCACAGGCCATGCACTTCTGGGTTGTCCCTGCAAATGCCATGTTTGCTTTCCACTTGTGGATTAATCTAAGAAACTCAACCAACACTTGTTAGTTTTTCCTTTTTCTGGAATGAAAAGTGGAGAGGAGATAAGGAAACAGAAGGGTAATAGGAATGAGGAATGAAGCAGGGGATTGCGGAAAACGAAAGCAGTTGAGATAATTAAAGGTGGTCACAGTTGGCAATCATTTTGTCCCAATTTGAAGCACTTACCTAATGGTTGTCCTCTGATATTTATTTATTTATTTCCTTCTCTCTCTTTTCTTTTGTTCTCTTTTTCCCTGTACTCCAACAGTAGAAAGGTGATAAAAGAAAGGTGAAAAATAAGTTTTACTTGCAGGATGCGGATAGATCCAATCTCTGAGTACAGGAAATTCAACGACTTTTTCTTTCCTTCTTTCTTTCTTTCTTTCTTTTTTTTTATTAGTTGAATTGTCTAAGTTGCTTTTTGCATAAGATAGAAACACAAATCAATCCATTTAAAGACAACCCATTTGGACAACTTCATTGCGGATTACTATTGGCAGGTCAAGAAATATGGACCATTAAATTTTCTTTTATTTGCTAAACGGACCATGGAATTAGTTGAGAAGTTAGCTAGCTGTTAAATTATTGAAGAGGTCCTTGTCTTGATAAGTACTGCACAATTCGGCTGCACTAATGTCAGCACTCGGGAGTAGTAGTATACGTGCCATACATGCATGGGGACAGTAAAGACCAAGTGGTCACCCTCTTATCGACAAATTATGGCTTAACTGAACAACAAGTCAAAAATAGAAATGGCACATAAAATACGAAAGTTTAATTTTTTTTTTCTTTATTCTTTGCAAAAAATAATGTAGTTTTAATTTTTAAAGGCAGTATATGGTTTTTATTTATTTATTTATTTTTTATTTGGGAGAAACGACAGAAGAAAGACTTTTGGAATCTTAAAGTAATAAAACGACCCCATGGCCATCGAATGCCAGCTCTTGATTAAACCCAACGCTTAGCTGGATTACTTCCATTCTCATACAACAGCTTGGCTCAATGATTATCACATTACCTCCCTATGTTTCAATATTGAGGGGGGAATCATTCTAGCCCACGAGGACTAGAGAACCTAACGATGTGGGCCACAAAAGAGTTAGACTGGTCCTAAATTGAAGCAAAATTTTAATTTAAATAAAATAATTACGGCGAAGGAATCATAGGTGGGCATTTGGTCTAGTGGTATGATTCTCGCTTTGGGTGCGAGAGGTCCCGAGTTCGATTCTCGGAATGCCCCTTTTCCTTCTTTTTCTTTTTTAGTTATATTAATGGCGAAATGTTTAAAACCCTATTAAAAACTCTCTCTCTCTCTCTCTCGAGATCGCACTGCTTTGCTCCTCCTTCCGGTGAGTATCTTCTTTCTCAGCGCTTCGCTTTCCAGTTTCGTCTCTCCCAAAATACGTTCTCTCTCTCTCTCTCTCTCTCTCTCTCTCTCGATCGCACTGGTTTGCTCCTCCTTCCGGTGAGTATCTTCTTTCTCAGCGCTTCGCTTTCCAGTTTCGTCTCTCCCAAAATACGTTTTTTTTTCCCAGTTTCGGCTCTCAACTGATACTCTGCAAGCCCTATTGCGTTGGGGTTTAATAAATTAACCTCAATTTTCAAAATACGCTTTTTGGGATGTTTAATTCTCAAGCTGTTTTAGGGTGTTTTTAACTTCTGCATTATGGATTCTTCATTTTGTTTCCTCGTATCACTATTTTGCACCGGTAAAATTTTTTCCTTTTTGTTTTTTGGTGAATATCTCATACATGTTACTTTTTGCATTCGTGTTGACCTAGTTGATTTAATTTTCTGCGAAAATTTCTTTCCTTGTTTTTTTTTCCCTAGAGAAATTGCTTCATGCCAGTAGTTTGAGGAAAGAACCTTTCGAGTAAAGGGACAAGAAAGGAAAAATGGTGTTTGGGCAAGTTGTGATTGGTCCCCCTGGATCAGGGAAGACCACATACTGCAATGGCATGTCTCAGTTCCTTAAACTCATCGGAAGGTAAACTTTATATTTCTGCATTTTGGGCAGTTGTTCATTCTTGCCGTTTTTGTCTTTGTAGCTATTTTCTAGTTTAAAAAATAGCTGCTTGAATTTGAGAGATTTTGTATCGTTGAGGTGTGCAGGAAAGTTGCTATTATAAATCTGGATCCTGCTAACGATGCGTTACCGTATCCTCTTCGTGAGGGTATTAATACTATTGCTCATTTTCTTTATTTTTAGAGTTTCGTATTTTTCTTGTTGCGTGCCAAATATGAAGTCTCCTTAATGCTTACTATCTAGCTATAAATGCGCCGTCAACATTGAGGATCTAATAAAACTAAGTGATGTGATGACGGAGCATTCCCTTGGTCCTAATGGAGGTAAGTCTGATGCTTTCTTATTATTTTTGTTGCTTCAATCTGTGAAAGCAATTGTTGTTGGTAGACTCTGTTCTTGACCTTCGGCCTTTAGTTTTTAAGGGGGTCGAATTTTTTCGCCTTTTTTTCTTTTCATTTATTGTTTTGTGCACTCTAACGTTTCTTTTCTGATGAACTCTAGGCCTTGTGTATTGTATGGATTATCTAGAGAAAAATGTAGATTGGTTGGAAAAAAAACTGGAACCTCTAGTAAAAGGTTGGTATATTCTGTGTTGCCTTTAGCAATTTAGCATTAAAATTTACATATACAAGCTGAATTTAAAAGTTACCGGTTCAAAGCCTTTGATTAGTTATCTTACCCATTCAGTGGCAATTATAAAATGCCAGTCCCATGTTTGCTTATAATGCTATTAATTTTGCAGATCACTATCTTCTCTTTGATTTCCCTGGCCAAGTAGAGTTATTTTTTCTTCACTCCAGTGCCAAGAGTGTCATCATGAAACTCATAAAAAAGTTAAACCTTAGGGTATGATTTTGTTTTTAATGAATGACGTTTTTATTTTCAATCAGGAGTCTGAACGACTCGAATGACTTATGCCCGTTATCTTTATGGGTTCCTCATTTGATGCAGTTGACTGCCGTGCATTTAGTTGATGCCCATCTCTGCAGTGACGCTGGGAAATACATTAGTGCATTGCTTCTCTCTTTATCAACGATGCTACATATGGAACTCCCACACATTAATGTTTTGTCGAAGATCGACTTAATAGAGAACTATGGAAAGCTAGGTATGTTTGCAGCTTTTCTTTTATTGAGTTGAAGTGTTAATTTCTGATGCTAATACTGCTTGCAATTGCTGCTTATGCATGCCAATTGTTAATATATTTTTTTCTTTCTTTTATGCTTTGCAGCGTTTAATCTCGATTTTTATACTGACGTTCAAGATCTATCATATTTACAGAGCCTCCTTGATCAGGATCCACGCACTGCCAAGTACAGGTGGAGTTAATTACAGATTTTTTTAAATTCTAATTATACTCACCCTTTTATATATTTTTACTGCTTGCTCCACTGTAGGGAGCATAGTCCTAGGTTTCGTGTTAGACTCCTATATTTTATTGCTACCTCCACCAGAGTTGGAATATTCTCCCATTTCGTGAGTTAACAACCTTTTCTTTGCTAGTTACCCATGTGAGTTGGATCTTTAGATGGGTTGAATAGGGTTTAACCTCAATGCCGGCTCGGTATGAGTAAAATAAATGTTAATAGCAACTCTTGTGAGTTAGATCTCTGGATAGGCGGAATGGAGTTTTCTTTTTGGTGGTAATTAAACTCTATCGTCGCTGACCAGAACACATTCACTGAAGCTTGAAATTGAACTGGGTTTGCATGATTCTTCACATACTGAAAGGAAGGAGGCGAGATAGAAGTCTGCATGCAGAGAAACTCTTTGGTTAGTCGACTTCAACTATATGCCGACTGAATGTTTTCTTGTTGCAGAAAGCTTACCAAGGAGCTCTGTGATGTGATAGAAGACTACAGCCTTGTCGATTTTACAACCCTAGACATTCAGGTCCGCCAATATTCTTCCTTTTTGTTGTTGGCACCTTTATTTTTGTAATTTACTGTTCATAAATTCTAAACACAGTCGGCGTACTCATTTACAGGATAAGGAAAGTGTAAGGAATCTTGTTAAACTGATTGACAAAACCAATGGGTATATTTTTGCGGGCATAGAAGCAAGTGCAGTTGAATTCAGCAAGATTGCAGTTGGTCCACTTGATTGGGATTATTACAGATATCCTTTTCTTCTTCTTTTCCCTTTTTGCACTTCATTTCTTCTTCTTTTCTCCTCCTTTCATCGTTGCGTTCTTGAATACAAGATCACTTGTACATATTCACCCTTTTATTTTATATGTTATATATAAGACCGTTATGAATGACTGAGAATGGGGAGTTTGATGAGATTTTCTTTAACTAAGTAGTTCACAGTTGCAGCAGTGCAAGAGAAGTATATGAAGGATGATGAAAATTTTGATCACAACGACTAACGGGAAACTTTGCAGTCCCCTTTGTGTAAGCAGATGCATTTCATTTTCTACTTCGTGCCTTGTGTTTTTGGTTTATAAGCATCTCAATTATATCGCTTTGCCAATCGTTTTAGCTTTTTGCTAATTATTACCAGGGATCTGATCAGTTGAAAGTACAAGGTTTTTCTCATGATGGAGAAGATCCAGATAATGTATGAAGTGGGTATATGCGGTCTTTTTCCTCCATGTCCTGCTCATAATTACTGCACATTTATAGAACTGTTCAGCGACGATCATTGTATAAATATGCTTTAAGATTTTTGTTCTTTCTTTTGCTTTGTTCCTGTGGAATCATGACCAAGTGAAAAGTGTTCATATCTTGAACTAACTCGTAAAGCGTTCATTTTTGACAATAGCAACTTTGAAATAAATGCCTATCTTTCTTTTCAACTGGGTAGTAAATAGACCAAAAGCTTACCTTTTTTTGGGGGTCCTTTTTTTTTTTTTTTTTTTTTTTTTTTCTTCTCTCTCTCTCTTGGAAAATCTGCCCTTCAATTGAAGTGGAACTGACAGAATACAGTGGATAATGGATGAGA
This sequence comes from Morus notabilis, assembly GCF_000414095.1. Classification (NCBI taxonomy): domain Eukaryota; kingdom Viridiplantae; phylum Streptophyta; class Magnoliopsida; order Rosales; family Moraceae; genus Morus; species Morus notabilis. Next base: position 20,157 of record NW_010360238.1, on the reverse strand, counting down.
TGATAAGTTTGCCATTGTATGCCCTAGATTGTTTAACCTCCTTTTTTTAATTATTTGTTGTCTGACTTGATCCTTGAATTTTGAATTTAATTTCTGTTTTTCTTGACAAGCCTTAATTTTTGACTTTAATCTCATACTCTCGTTGATCAGAGAATTTGTGGTTTGAAAAGCTCAGGAGAGATAATCCGTGATCTTTATAGCTCATGAACACGCGCTTACTCGGAGAGATGATAACCATAGTTTTTTGCTTGGAAAATTTTGTTCTGAATGAACAACTGAAGACCCAGAAACGAGAGTACAAAATGGGAAAAAGAAGTCGTCCCCGTTAATGTGTGAACGCGTTTAGGCTATTAGTAAAATAATAGCGCTAGCGTAAATTAGAATATGGGTTGGCTAAGGATGAATGGTATAAATCAACGAGGTTTACCAAACACAACTAAAAGTGACGGAATAGAAGTTTCGAAGTACTTGCATGTACATAAGCTACCCCTAGAATGTTCTTTAGTAAAGTTTGCCTTCGTCTGTATTCAAACGGGAGTTTTTTTGGTAGGATTGAAAAAAATAAATTATCGGTAGTTTTTTATTTTTCAACCGTTAAATTTATATGAGAAATTATTTATTCGGCATATTTTTTTAATATGATGCGATTTTAATAATATCTAACGATCAAAAATTAATCCTACCAGTAGACTAATTTGGCAGAGAAGGTCCCTTTCTAATTAAAATAAAAATATATTCCGGATATATATATCTATGATCATTTTATTAAAATATAAATACACTAATTTTAGAATACCAAGGGTAAAATTATTCGTTATTTTCAGGATATGAATAGAGACAAACATAAATAAAAGTGGTTTAGAAAAAGGGTAATCTTAACAAATACCCTTTAAAAGTGCATGGATCGTGATTTTTACTTTTTACTTTTAATTCATAATATTTTTAGTCAAATAATTACACTAATAAAAGAATATTTATCAAGATTAAGGAATAAAAATTCAGACTCATACACTCTTCAGAATAAATTCTTTATTTTTTTTATTGGGAAAAAGATTAACGAAAAGATTTTGTATCGGTCCACGTCGAAGTCTATAACAACCATGGAAAATGAAATGAAAATGTGTGAAATGGTGAGAAATAGATGTTTACCGTCGCAATTGGGAGCTTCAACCCTAAACTTCCCTTCACTTTATGTTTTTTCGTTTTTAAAAGGAGCTGCAACTCTAAACTTTCTTTTACTTACATGTTTTTTCTTTTTTAAAAACGATTAATGTCAAAAGGAGTTGCTTTCTTTCTAGATGAGATTATCGACAAAGTGTCAACCTCAAAGAGTAAGAAAAATGAGGATACTTAATAGTGATTTGGTTATATTTATTTTTTTTATATATTTATATATTGTATATATGAATGAAAAGGACATGGTGATGTAGCGAAATCTTGCAAGGGCACTAAAGTCTAGTGTGACGTTTCATCATAATCAAGAAAAGGGCATTATTCCATGGAAAAATAAGGCCTGTTTTTTGTGCTTGTTAGTCGTTACATCCAAGATCTTGGCCGTCTTCTAGTTCTAGAGAGAAAATGCAAAGCTTCTGTTCTGCAATAGTTGCCGTCGAGACGACGTTGACTTCTTCTAGAAACAATAATGAAGTCTTAACCGTACAGTTTTAACCTTCAAACGTGTCCTGATCTGGTGGGTTTTGGGCACATGATCATTATCATTATACCATTTACTAGAATAAAGTCTCTTATCTGCTTAACTGTTTGTCACATTACCGATAAATTTTTTCTTGCATGTGGACCATTCAACTAAAAAAATCAACTTGTGTTAATCTGGGATCTCTTCTTTTTAAATTTTTTTTTTTTTTATATATTTGAATCTAGAACCTATAAGGGAAAACTTATACGTAATTTGTTTTTTTTTTTTTTTTTTCCTGCAAAACTTTATACGTATCTTTTCATTAATCTCGCGTGCATATCCCCAAAATATGTTGTAGCCCATGATAAGCACGATTCATGTGACTTGTCCTAACATTCTAGAAATGACAACAAGTTGCTACACATTAAATAAATTAACCCCAAAAAAAAAAAAAAAACACAAAGTGTGGAAGCAAAGACAATTGTGATGAAATTGAGGCCTTGAACTGCATCAAGTTTTGCCATGAGGTTTTAAAAGCAATTCTCCCTCTTGCAGATAAAAATTAAAGAGAAGGAATTGCGAAAGTATATTATTTGAATCAAAAATTGGAGAATGGTTCATGAATTAGAATAATGTGATTAGAATTATTTTTAATTTACGTGTATTTTTTGTGAGAGAAAACACTGTAACGAACTATGAATTATAAAGTATGATTCAAATTATAGTTTCAATCCTCTAACCAAACATCCCCTGATTTAATTAGGAACAAATATCACTGCTCCAATCCAAGTATCTATTGTTGATGTGGCGGTGTGTTTCTAGAATTTTAGCTGGAAAGTAATTAAAAAAAAAAGGAAAAGAAATAGAAGAGTTCGAGAAAGCTAAGAAGAAAAATCTTCTTCTGTTTTTATTTAGTTTTTATAGTTTCAAATTTGTCTAAAGGATTAGGAACCCTTATTGTTGAATTTTACGTCACCAGTTATGGAAGGCATGACATCTGATGATCCCATTAATATTAATGATTGATCAATATGGTGCAGTTTAGCAATTCTCAATTTAAACTAAACTTCTTGACTTGCCAATGCGTGTTTGTTATTTTAATCATCAACGTTCTCACATTTTTATTTTTTAAGTGAGAATGAGATAATTTAGTAATAATATTTTCTATTTAGAAGATCTCACGGGTTACAAAATCTTTTAATAGACAGAAGCAAAGTCCAAGTTGGTGTTAAAATATTTAATTGTACACTCAAGTAAAATAACATGATATTTCGCAAGTAATGTTTTTGACAATTTCTATCAAGGTTTCTATTTATTTATTTATTTTTTTATGTAGTTCTTATCTCCCAAGTAATCATCAATATCCAATCCAAGAAAAATACAAGAAACTAACTATTCATCAGCTCGTCAAATTTTATATGACATTTGCAACCAAAAAAAAGGATTTTCGTAGGCATGGACCATAATAGCCGGGAGCTATTTATGTGGGTAGAGTTTAGTGATGTCAAAATCCTGGAGAGAATTACTTAACTTAAAAGTATATGGTCTTGATTTTTATCTCAATCTCTTATTAATACTTTTTTTTATTAATATAATTATTTGATTTAAATGATATTAATAAAAAATAAATGATAAAAATTTAGACTCATGTACTTTAAGATAAGAGTATTTGCCTCATTTCACTTTAATCGTGTCATGTAGTGTCGTGTCTTGCCTGCCCAGCCCACAATCGGCTAAGCCTATGCGTGCTTCGTGCCGTGCTCGGCCTAGCCTACCAAAACTCGTGTCGTGCTCGTGCCAATCAAGATTTAAAAATATAAATATGGCACAATTCATGGGCTTAAACACACTCGTGCTCATACCGTGTCGTGCTTTTATCGTGCTCGGCACAATGAACTTTTAGGCTGGCCCATTAGGTGATTGAGTCGTTTTCTTACTTTCTTTTTTTTTTTTTTTTTTTAAAGAATAAAAATTTATAATGCTCTAG